>NC_142928.1:8793762-8857369 GCF_046866305.1 Octopus bimaculoides | reverse complement strand
GTTTTTGTTTCAGGTTATTGTCTCATTGTAATGACTCCACCCTTGATCAGAAAACCTGCCAGGAGTATATACTCTATTTGTGTCCTGTGGGGCCTCTTCAGAAGCAACTTGCTGATTATTTTGAGAAGACTCGAGTTCAGTGCGGCTGGAATGGAGCTCATGCTTATTTCCCCCACATCACCCTCTGTCACTTCTTTAAGGTAGAGTTCTTACTTCATTTCGTCGGAGACTCAAACACATAGAAACGGCAGCCAAATCTCCCTCTAATCTTAAATAAAGAAACAATATATCAGAGTATGTAGATCTAGACATAATCCTGATAAATCAGATAATATAGATCTAAGCATGATCCTTATATATCAGATAATATAGATCTAGACATAATCCTAATCACACATGATGTTTATGACTAGAAAATATCTGATCTTTGGTCTACTGGTTTAGGATTAACCTGGAACTAAGCAGCCATAACAACACTATTTACAAAACTTACATGCATTCTTTTTTTATTAATAAACTTCATTAATTTATTAAATTAGCTGTTATTTCCATTTTTGCTGTGTATTTGTTGCCTTTCTTCAAAGTTCTTGCTTGTGTTTCAAAGAAAATAGGGTGGATTACACCAGTTGAATAATTTATTTCACCTGAGGAAAGGACTTGAGTCTGGCAATGTGGTTTTGAATATTTTCTATACATCATCATTTAACGTCCATTTTCCAAGCTGATATGGGTTGGACAGTTTGACAAGATGCAATGGGTCCAAGGATTGCATCATGCACCATGGTTTCTACAGCTGGGATGCCCTTCCTAATGCCAACCACTTCACAGCACGTACTGGGTGTTCTTGTTGGTGCCACCAGCACCAATGAGGTTGCCATGCAACTGATAAGACTACAAACTCGAAGTGGTGGGGTGGGGTGGGGTAACTTTATGTTAAGAGAATGAATGAGAGAAGGCTGGAACAGAACCGTTTTCTTTCTGAAGAGGAACTAAATGACTATTCACATTTTAGAGGTTGAGAGGTGAATGAAAAGTGAATAAAAAAAAGTGGGGATGAGGGGTAAGAGTAGATCTTTAAGGTACAAAGTTTTTTGGGGTTTTTTTTTTTTTTTTGCATTTTTGTGTTAAAATCTATTTTATTTATTAAAAAGGAAAAACAAGATCATTTTCTCTCTATTCACAAACAAATGGGCACTCTTTTCCTTTGCAACTGGGGTAGCCGAGTATCTCATCTATAGTTAGATATTTATATCTACCCCCCCCCCCACTTTTATATTTTAATCTCTCAACTGGCACAAATCCACCTCCCTCGGTTCCACTTTGTCTTGCAGTTGAGAGGTCTTCATCTCACACTTGGTGACTCTACTGGTGTTGGTGTCACATACAGAGCACCAGTGCGGGTGCCACAAGCAACCAGTACACTATGGTTGGCATTAGGAAGGGCAATCAGCCTGTAGAGACCATTCCAAAGCAGACAGTGGAACCTGGTGCATCACTCTGACTTGCCTAGCTCCTATCAGACTGTCCAGCATGGAAGATGGATGTTAAATGATGAGGATGGTGTGGGCATGTCTGAAAGGATATTGCTTGCAGTAAGGGACTAGCTCAGAATTTACAATTTCTGTATCTGGAATGATATTTCTCTGATTTGAAACGAAATCAAAGAATAAACAAAACCAGATATAACCAGTATTATTGTTAGCTAAAATAGATATTCAAAAATTCTCATCTTTCCTATAATTAATTTGATTAACTTCATTTATTATTAATTAAATGATATTGAAACTTATACGTCTGTTTTTGTTTCACAGGCAGAGGACAGTAAAATTCCCTATTTGACCAAAGCTTTAAATAAACTCCAAGAGAAACTGTTAAAAGCGCCAGGCCACTTAGAACTTGAGTTTTTCTCTCAAGTCAACTTTATCGGTCTCTTAGTACAGAAATGTTATTATGATTTCTTGGAGGAAATTGTTGCTGATTATGCTGAAGAGATTCGTAAAGTAGGTAAGGTTTTTCTTCTTTTCTTTTTTCCTTACACTCAGTTTTTTGTCTTTTTTTTTTTATCTTCATTATTTCTTTTGAAGTTTTATTTCAAATTTTACCAGCATGTCATTACATGTTCCAGCAAACTGCCAATGTGCATGTGTGTCTATATATATATATATATATAGACACACATGTGCATAGACTTATATACAGACGTTTGCATATGTGAATCCACTCACCTGCAAATTATTTACACACCTGTATGTAAACACAGATTTCTACCTTAATGTTTTATCTTTGTGACATTTTAGTCTTAAATATTCAGAGATTGTCTTTTATAGAATCTGCTTGTCTGTTTGTCACTCTCGATACATGTCAGCATTTTCTAATCAGTTTATGAAATAACAATCAGAAAAACAAGAATATTTGTTCCCGATTAAAAGTATTCAGTGACACATGTTGTTGCTGTTGTTGTTGGTGGTGTTGTTGGCTTGTATCTCTCTCTTTCTAAACTGGTGACTGATATTACATTTCATTCCAAGTGTGAAATCGAAGAAAGAATGTTTGCTTTTGAAGAATATTTATGAGGAAGGGAAAAATACATAAACCATATTGTTTGTGTAAAATATATATTTATACTGTGTACACACAAACACACACACTCGCGCATATATATCTCATCACATCATCATATGATATCTGCTTTCTGTGCTGGTGTGAGTTGGATGATTTCCAGCGAACTGGAGAAGTGCAAGGTCACGACGTGAAGCTCCAATGTCATCTTTGGAATGGTTTCTCTGGCTGGATTCCCTTCTTAATGACAACCATTTTACAGAGTGGCACTGGTGCTTGTGAGGTTGCCATGGAACTTGCAAAACTGGAACTGGAAAAGAACCGAGAAAAAGGAAAAGGGGAAAAGCTTTCACTTCTGAGAGGAAGTATTTGGGTGGGGAAGATGGAGATGTGTGGTTTATGCCGGGTCTTGATAGAGGGACAAGCACAGGGGTCTTGCTATAGAAGAGATATATAACTGAAGGAGATAAAAGGAGGGTGGTGATGGTGTGAACATAAGAGAGAGGATATGGAGAGAGAGAGAGAGAGAGCCATGGGAGGGGCTGAGAGAGTGGATGCTTTCGTAAGAGGGTGAAGGGGAGGATAAAGAGGGGAGTAATAGAGTGGTTAATGTAATGAGTGATGAGCAAGGGCGGGGTGGGGTGGGGGGAAGTTGATGGGAAATACCAGTATTGTGAGGGGTGAGGTGGGAGATGAAGGAGTGGCTCTGGAAGGGGAATAGGAGAGAAAATAGTAGAATGATGTGGAGGAGGTGTGGAGGGGGAGAGATAGGGATGCGTAAGGGGTTATTAGAGGAGGGGGGGGGTCATGGGGGTGGCTAAGAGAAGGGCAATGAGAATGGTAGGAGATAGGAGAGTGTGTTTAGAAAGGAGTATAGCAGGTGGGGGGGGGGGGAATGTGAGCAAGCAGTGGCTGAGGGTACAAAGAGGAGGGGACTGGTTGAAAGGATGTGGGTGGGGATGATGAGGAATGTGGGAGACTGTTAGGGAGGGGATGGCATATAATACAAGCCAACTCTGCTCTCAAGGTGAGTACAGCAGCCAAATGATAGCATAGATGGAGGAGGGATGAAAATGGTGGTGGGGGAGGGTATACTTGATGTGTACGTGAGAGGAGGAGGAGAGACAAGACCTCACACATAAAAGCAGAACTGATGGTTTTATTATATTTGCTATAATGGACGTGTGTCATCTTCACAGCAAAATTCTAATTGTCTCAGTCCCTTGTTTTGCCTTCTGCAAGGCTCAGCATCTTGAGATTCACCCTCAATACTTTGTCCCATTTCTTCTTCTACAGATCCCTTTCACTTCTTTATACCTCTGTCCTCATTCATACGCATCACATGTCCAAACCAACATAGTCTTCTTCTCTTGCATGCTGCATTTGATTCCTCTTATGCCCAACTTTTCTCTCAACACATATATGCACTTTGTCGTACATGCACACTGATGCTGCACATCCAATGGAGAATACTAGCTTTATTTATTTATATATATAAAGACCCCGTTCGGTCATGACTGACCATGGGATTCCACCTTGAAAGGCACAAGTCCGGGCAAGGTTGTTTATGGAAGACCAGCAGTCGCCCATGCATACCAGCCTCCCCTCTCCACACAACTGATGTTATCCAAGAGCAAGGCAAAGGGGCTGATACAACTTGGCTCCAGTGATGTCGCAACTCATTTCTACAGCTGAGTGAACTAGAGCAATGCTGTATAGGCCACTCATCAGACTGAAATGGTTGAAGGTACATAACACCTCAGGAAGACGTCATGGTCAGTTTATTTTGTAAACAAAGCAAAATTCTGCAATGAAACTTTGGATGAGGCAGAGTTATCCCCCTTTGATCAGTTCCAGTTATGTTTATGACAGACCTGCCAAATAGGCCTGGAAAAGGGCAGTATTTCCCTAACCAGCAAAGGGGGAATTCTATGTTTCCAACATCAATTTTCTCTAATGAGGTATTGACTGAACACTTTTGTTTTGAAGTTTAAAAACGTTCCCAGATCAAGTGAATTTTTCAGGATTCTTGCTCTTTTAGCCAAGCTTTGCTTGGCCAAAAGAGCTTGGCCATTTGGAATTTCAAAGCTTGGCCATTTGGAATTTCAAAGCTTGGCCATTTGGAATTTCAAAGCTTGGCCATTTGGAATTTCAAAGATTTGCATGGTAGATAGACAATGTAAGGAGTTTCCTATTAGTGCTTCATGAAGAAACAGCTGGGACTTCTCCTAACTATCTATCTATATAAAGCATCTATCTACCTATCTATCTATCTATCTATAGATAGATAGATAGACTGCCACCCATGCCGGTGGCACGTAAAAAGCACCATTCGAGCATGGCCAATGCCAGTGCTGCCTGACTGGCACCTGTGTCGGTAGCACATAAAAAGCACTCACTCTTGGAGTGGTTGGCGTTAGGAAAGGCATCCAGCTGTAGAAACCTTGTCAAATCAGACTGGAGCTTGGTGCAGCCTCCTCGGTTGCCAATCCTAAGTCAAACTCTCCAACCCATGCCAGCATAGAACGATGATGATGATATATACTGTTTCTGGTTATCTTCTCTGTCTTTGAGCAGTTTAAAAGTTCTCTCCCTTTATCATCATCATCATCATCATCATTATTTTCCACCTGCTTTTCACATGGATGGGTTGAATGCTTGTCAGAATCCAGGTCAAACTCTTTATTTAGAGTGGCCCCCATTAGACAGTTTGGAGGGCCACATCTTGTATGTTTTAGCTTCTGTTCAACAATCGGATTTGTTTCCTAACAGCAAACACTTTACTGAATTCTCAACGTTCATTTTATTGTGAGCCTGACATTAGAGAGTCTGTCCTTTCCCAATAACTCCGAAAACAGACAAGATTTTAGACGAGAGGATGGAAGTGATTGGATGGAGCTTGGAAAGAGATGGAAATAATGGTGAATTGTCCAGGTGGACCCTCAAGCTGTAAAGTGAATAGAAGTGAATGGGACCAGGAGTGTGGGTGGGTGGAGGTTGTTAGAAAGTACAGGGGTCAGAGGGACTTGGGAAGAGGAAGAGGGGTAGGTTTGAAGGGTGAAAGTAGTGAATGATGGATGAATCAATGATGCAAGAGTTAGGGGAGGTAAGGAGAACAGCAGAATAGTAATGATGATACAGTAGACAGGAGAAGGACGAGAGAGGGAGAGAGAAGTGGTATGTAGTTGGATAGGGTGAAGGGAGGCTGGCGTAATGCCTCTATTGGTGTTTTCAGTCAGCAACTGCAAAAATGTTTCTGGTTCCTGCCTTTTGTGGAGGATTAATCCACTGATAGGTTGGTTTCTAATAACAACAGTTTCAATGAATGAAATTCCAAACTTGAATTTTTGTTGTTTTGGATAGTGCAAAAGCTAATCTTGGACAAATTAATGAGCATTAATTAATGCAATTTATAGTGGCAACCTGCTATATGTTTGGTGTAGCATTTACGAAGATAACTGGTCAAATACTATAATCATATCTGGCACAATGAATATGGAGATTTTATTCCAAGTGTTTAGCAGGTTCCACAGTATATTTTGGTCTAATTTCACATCATTCACATCATTCATCATTCACATACACACACACACAGGGGAGTGGATAAACTTGGGAAAGAGGTACTCGGCATATTTAGTAGCAGTTACATTTTGGCTGAGCTAACTGAGCTGGACATTATAGAATGAGTGAATGGAATGAATTTCATTTTATTTTTCTTGAAACCTTTTTACATAAACCATTCAAACTTCCCATTGATTTATTCTCCTTTTTTTTTTTTTTCCTTTTAAATTCTTAGAATTTTCTTGAGTATTCTAACTTTTCTCATAGTTTACCTCTGAAATCCACATTTTCTCACCACTTGTTGTGTATGGTGTGCCAGGTGTCCATGTATATATTTATAACTTGTGAGAACTGCCTCGTATATCAGACTCATTGACTTAATTATACTTTTATAATAATTTAATATACTTTGCTTCACCGCTGTACTCATTATCATTCACCAAACTTGTGATCAGAGGCATTGAATATCTCCTTCCTGGGTCGTCTCTATGACCACATTTGTTACCATAGCAACCTGAGAAAGGTGTGGCAACATTATACAGTAAATAGAGCATGTGTAATTGGTGTGACTAGAATGGAATGTACTTCCCAAAGCAATGAGGAGAAATATTTCTTCTAATTATATTTTTTGATATCATTTCTCATAGTTCAACCATAACTGACAGCGTGACAATACAGAATGATAAATGACTGTGATTGTAATCGTGTTTGGCGGTGGCGGCAGTGAGACACTCTCGTGTTATTTACTCTAAGATGTTTTTGTTAAAGGTCTTCCAAATGGCTGAATTGACCTGGAGGTCAAACCACTCCAGGTTATTTGGGACTATTTCACCACAAAAACCTCAGATAGCCCTGTTTAATGACATTCCATCAGTTGCGATAAAGACTGTACCAGTTGATCCAGTCAACTGTTCTGGCACTTTTTGTAGAAATGTGAGGTGAAGACAGACAAGGTGGACTTGGTCATTGTGTGACAGTTACTGTTCGTTTACACTTATCTCTGGTGATGTGCATGCCAGGATTTCGTAAGAGATGGACATTCACTGCACTATATATCTTTGTGTGTGAAAGTGCATAGCTCAGTGCTTAGAGCATTGGGCTTACAGTCATGAAGTTCTGACTTCAGTTCCCAGATCAGGCTGTGAGTTGTGTTCTTGAGCAAGACGCTCTATTTCACGTTGCTCTGGTTCACTCAGCTGTAGAAATGAGTTGCGACATCACTGGTGCCAAGCTGTATCGGCCCCTTTGCCTTTCCTTTGGGTAACATCGGTGGTGTGGAGAGGGGAGGCTGGTATGCATGGGTAACTGCTGCCCAGGCTTGTACCTCTCAGGAAAACTTTCTAGGTGCAACCCGTGGTCATTCATGACCAAAG
Organism: Octopus bimaculoides; assembly: GCF_046866305.1. NCBI lineage: Eukaryota > Metazoa > Mollusca > Cephalopoda > Octopoda > Octopodidae > Octopus > Octopus bimaculoides. Next base: position 8,849,876 of record NC_142928.1, on the reverse strand, counting down.
CAGAGGGGGAGGGGTCTTCGAGTTCAAGTGTGTGTGTGTGTGTGTGTGTGTGTGCCATGTAAAAACACATGTGCCAGTGCCACATAAATAGGCCCCTGTGTTGGCATCCAGTCCACTCTGTAAAGTGGCTGGCATTAGAAAGGGTATCCAGCCACAGGCACCATGTCAAAACAGATGACTGGAGCTTGGTGCAGCCCTCTGCTTTGCCAGCTCCTGTCAAATTGTCCGTAGCATGGAAAACAGATGTTTGATGATGATGATGATGATGATGATGATGATGTATTATGTTTCCATAATCAGGGTTCTTAGCTAAAGAATCTCTGGAGAGGAATTTCATTTCCAAATTCATGATACAGTAAAATGGTTCAACCTTTTATTTGGAACAGCAATTCTTTGACAATTTCAAATCTATGTCTATAAATAGAACTTGCAGATTTTGTGATAAAATGTTTCCAACTACAGCAAAAGTAATTGGGAAAAGAATTTGAGCTGGTTTTTGTCTCTTCTTTCTGAAGCTTCAAATGGTAATGGTGTCTGTTGGAAACTTAAAATGATGAGCTCAATTCAAACTGAAGTTTCCAAGGAATCTAAAAGACAGTTTTCCCTTTCTAAACATTAAGGGACGATATTTCGACCAATAATCAAAGTTTAAAATCACAGTTTATTAGTCAACGATTTATTACTGAGCCACAGCTGTTACATAAAACAGGAATGGTCATTTCTCACTAAAGAACTACCAACCATTTACATGGGGCTGATTCAATTCTTTCCCAACAAATTTGTAACTTCCTGCCAATCAAAGAAATCCTTTGCTCTTTTTAAGGGTCAGCATGCAAGAGAATGAATTCAAGAACAGTCCTAGATATCTTCTATTTTGCTCTCTGTTTTCACATTCTGACTTCAAAAGTCATTGGAATTTCACTCAGCCTTTCATACCAGTAATATGTGTAGGTCAGTTCAACTGACTCCATTCTCTTCCTCCCTCATATAATGGGTGTTCATCTCCAATCTGACTAATCATCATCATCACTATAAAGGATGGTGAAATTACAAAAGCATTCAAGCATGAGACAAAATACTTTGCACTAAATGCAGCCAAGGTCATCTTAGCCTCTCATCCTTTTGGGGTTAATTAAAGTCAAGTAGTACAGTGAATTTTATCTATCAAAGCGCCTCCCCCACCACATCATTTTGTGCCTATTTTGGAAACAATTATTGTTAAAGCAATGAGCAGATTCAGAAAGAAAGAAAAAAACTTTGATATTTGTTTCAGCTTTTAATTGTCCGAGTTCAAATCCTGCTGAGGCTCACTCTGTCTTTCATCCTTTTGGGTCTGATAAAATGAAGTACCAGTTGTAAGAGTCGAGTACTGGACTCAATATAATTTACTGACCCCAACCCTTAAAATTGCTCACCTTCTGGAAAAATTTGAAATAATAATGGTTTAAAATTTTGACTGAAAGCCAGCAATTTCAAGGAGTGGGGGGTAAGTCAATTACATTGACCCCCAGTACTCAACTGGTACTTATTTCATCAACCCCGAAAGGATGAAAGACAAGTTGACCTTAGTGGAATTTGAACTCAGAACATAAAGACAAATGAAATGCTGCTAAGCACTTTACCCACTCTGCTAACAATTCTGCCAGCTTACTGCCTTAATCATCATCATCATCATCATCATCATCGTTTAACGTCCGCTTTCCATGCTAGCATGGGTTGGACGATTTGACTGAGGACTGGTAAAACCGAATGGCAACACCAGGCTCCGATCTAATTTGGCAGAGTTTCTACAGCTGGATGCCCTTCCTAACGCCAACCACTCAGAGAGTGTAGTGGGTGCTTTTACATGTCACCCGCACGAAAACGGCCACGCTCGAAATGGTGTCTTTTATGTGCCACCCGCACAAGCCAGTCCAGGGGCACTGGCAACGATCTCACTCGAAAATCCTACGGGAGCCAGTCAGGCGGTACTGGCAATGGCCACGCTCAAAATGGTGCATCTCATGTGCCACCCGCACAAGAGCCAGTCCAGGGGCACTGGCAACAATCTTACTTGGCTTGCCGGGTCTTCTCACGCACAGCACATTTCCAAAGGTCTCGGTCAGTAGTCATCGCCTCGGTGAGGCCCAATGTACGAAGGTCTTGCCTCACCACCTCAGCCCAGGTCTTCCTGGGCCTACCTCTTCCACGGGTTCCCTCAACTGTTAGGGTGTGGCACTTTTTCACGCAGCTATCCTCATCCATTCTCACCACATGTCCATACCAGCGCAATCGTCTCTCTTGCACAGACGATTGCGCTGGTATGGACAGTAATAACAATAATAACAATAATGATAATACTGGCCACCCCTGTCGATTTTGATGCATGAGTGTTTGAAGGAAAGGATTAATAATAAAAAGGAAAAAAATGTGTTGACAAAAAAAGAAAAAAAGAATCTACTACTATTTGCATTGGATGCATGAATATCGTTTGAGTCCAGGAACGGATTCTTCTATGAAGTCAAAATGGGGACAGTAATGATTTCTTTTACTATGGAATCCTTCAGAGGCCATTCACAAGAAGTTTTGGAATGTGATCGACAACCTTTACCCTTCTACACTGAATCCTCAACAGCTTTCCATGATGGAGATATTGCATCTTCATTAAATTTTCACATTTGATATCTTATCCTGCCGTTTGATTTGGTGGAGGGTGGGAGCCAATGTATGGCACTTACATTTGATTGCTATAAACAAATCGTTTGTGCAGGTCGTTTGGCAAAAGCTGAACTTTCATGTATCATCCTCCATCATTATTATTATTATTATTATTATCATTATTATTGAGCTGGGTGAAATGCATAGCGGTATTTCGTCTGCTGATACATTTTGAGTTCAAATTCCGCCGAGGTCAACTTTACCTTTAATCCTTTCGAGGTTGATAAATTAAGTACTGGTTACGTACTGGGTTCAATGTAATGGACTAGTTCCCTCCCACCAGGCCTTATTATGCCTTTAGTAGAAAGGACTATTATTATTATTATTATTATTATTATTATTATTAGTTGGTGGATTAGCAGAATCCTTAGAGTGCAACAAAATGTTTTGCAGTATCTCTTTTGACTCTTTATGCTCTGAGTTCAAATTCTGCATGAGTCACCTTAGCCTATCATCCCTGCAGGGTCAGTAAAAATACAATACCAGAGAAGTATTGGGCTCTGTGTGATTAAACCAAGCCCCTCCCTACAAAGTTGTTGGCCTTAGGCTTATATTAGAAACATTTGTTATTGGTAGTGGTGGTGGTGGTGGTGCCGCCGCTGCCACCACCACCACCACCGCTGCCCATTCAAGTCAACTTCACGAAATGCTTTCTTCAGTTAATAACTTTACATCAAAACATTATCATCACAAAATTATCATTTCCTTCTGGGTTAAGGGGTTAAGGGGAAGGGAAAGAGTGAGAGAGAGAGAGGTGGCTGAGTGATTAAGGAACTCACTTCATAATTATGAGGTTCTGAGTTCAATCTTTCTGGTGCCTTTCACCAGTCTTGGGTCAACTCAAAATTTGTAGGGATTTAATTTCGGTAGATAGAAACTGTGTGGAAGCCCTTCATATGGATTGTAGTCTGCCTGTCGTCACACAGGGATTCTGCTGGAGCTTCATCATCATCATCATCATCATCATTGTCATCTCAGCTATAAAACTCAGAGATTTCTTAATCTTCAAGATTCTAAGGATTTCCTGTCAGGTTGAAAGGATTTGTTAATGACTCTCCTGATTCTTCTCTTTGTAGGAGTCACAATGGATCCACGTCGGCAGCAGTTACACATGACGTTAGCTTACCAATATTCAAAAGACCAGCATGAACGTCTTTTGAGATATGCCAAAGAAATAGATTTGAATTCTGATGTCAAATGGGAATTTCGGTTATATTCTCGTGATCCAAGGGCAGGAGAATGTGAGGTTAGTACCCAAATGCTGTTTACCATTTTTCTAACAATTTGTTTCAATCTATCTGAAATTGATTTTGTCCTCCTAATGTTCCTGAACTCTCTGTAAAAACTAAATTTTGATCATCTTTACTGACCACACATGGTGACACCCCCCGCAAGCCAAGGGTTGGCTTCACATTTTAAGACTGAAAGCTACTTCAACAGAGAAGAGCTGCCAACCCTCGGCTACAGACTTGTCCCTATGCTGGAGTTCTTCTGTCTTGCACAAGTTTGTCCTAACACAGGAGTTACTTGCTCTCATTTCACACACGTTCTGGATATTCTTTTATTTGTTTCTGTCATTTGGCTGTGGCCATGCTGGAGCACCGCCTTTAGTCGAGCAAATCGACCCCCGGGACTTATTCTTTGTAAGCCTAGTACTTATTCTATCGGTTTATTTTGCCGAACCCCTAAGTTACGGGGATGTAAACACACCAACATCGGTTGTCAAGCGATGGTGGGGGGACAAACACACACACACAAACACAAACATATACACACACATACATACATATATATATATATATATATATATATATATATATATATATGTATATATATATATATATGCATATATATGATGGGCTTTTTTCAGTTTCCGTCTACCAAATCCACTCACAAGGCTTTGGTCGGCCCGAGGCTATAGTGGAAGACACTTGCCCAAGGTGCTACGCAGTGGAAATGAACCCAGAACCATGTGGTTGGTAAGCAAGCTACTTACCACACAGCCACTCCTATGCCTATGTCCACCTTTTCTCCTGACATCTGATGTAAGAAAGAAAGAAAAATCTTTTACTTGCCAACACACTTCAACAAGTTTCTCACAGTGAAGCAATGTTCTCTTTTGCACCACTGCATCAATGGCATCTGCTCCTATGAATTTCATATGCTCCCCCACACACACACACACACTTCACCATGTGACCCTTTTGCCATATTTCAGCTCCCCGCCCCAGTTCATGTTTCCTTCACAGCCAGCTACTTGACCCCCATCAGCTCTACATAATTCTTCCTATTCGTCAACTTTGAAGGGCCTCAAAGCACTGTAGTCTGCTGTTCATAAAGAAATCCTAGGAAACTTCTAAACTGGTTGAATTGATAAATTATCCAGCCACTAATTGAAGGGTCAGAGGTTCAAATCTTAACAGCCAGTGTTGTTTGTGTTCAAAGACATTTTATTTCATTTTACCAAAATAACCTTTAGAAATGGTCGAGTAATTAACTGTAGCCATCACACCTGTCTCCAGGTGAAATAAATATTGATTTAATAATACACTTGACCACTTTGTTTATTTTGTCGTTCAGTTTACAAGAACTGGATTGAGATGGTAATTAAAGAATTTACCTGAAAGTAAAAGAGATCTTTAAAAGTCTTTTGAAGAGTGATTAGACAAATTACAATAATTAACCATTTAAATACCAATTCAGTGTCTCTTCTAATACCACACACATGTCTTTACAAATCACCCTTCACTCTGTCTTGATCACACACACACACACACACACACACACACACGTGCACACACACACGTGCACACACACACACGTGCACACATACATGCACACGCACACGTGCACACACACCAGGCCAGCACTACCTAAACAGGGACATCAAAAACTTTTCTATTTGAAAAGCAAAAAAAAAAACGTTCAAAAGCTGTAAATATTAAATAATATTTGAAACTATAATCAACTGATTTATTGATTAGTTTATTGAGAGAGAGTCATTAGGGTTTCAACCACCCCACCTTCCATTCATACCCTTCCCCTCCATTCAGGCCCCTTCCTTCTTTTATTATTTTGGTATAAATATTTTGTGTGAAGACTGTTGTGTGTATGTGTGAGTATGTATATGTAGAATTATGTGTACGAGTGTCTCTCAGAGTATTCATATGAGCTGTATGTGTTTGTGCATAAGTTTTTTTTTCCTTTTCTCCCTACTTTTCAATCTGTTTGTTTGTTTATCTATTCTTCTATTTATTTCATCCTCTTTTTATCACATGATTTATTCATTTAAATACTCCAGCATGGTCAACCAAATCTTTGCAAAGTGATTCTTTTATAATAAACATTTTTTTTCCTTGATGATGATGATGATGATGATGATTTCATCGTTTATTTTTTTATTGATTGTATTTACTTTACATTATTTTATTGTATTATTTTCCTGAATTTACTGCCATTACTTCAATATTGCACTCCATATATGGTAATACTAGTATTTGTAAAGTGTGAAATCTGACTGAGTTTTGTTAATATCTGCCTTTATCAAATTTGTCCTAAATGGGGTTTTTTTTTTCCTGAGTAGCTACAATTAGCACTTTGGTCTCTCATTTCAGGTTTCCATCTGTCAGCCATAACCAGAATCCTTTGTTGCATGAATCGGCCATGTCATTCTCTTTCTTTCCCTCTGCTTGCTCTTTTATTCTTCTTTTTGTTCTTTAATTCTCCAACTGAGTCGATAATATTTTTTGGACATTTCTAGCTGCTGATAATAGTCTTTCTTCACTACGTACATCATCATTTTTCAACTCTAAAATGGTAGTATTAATGGTATCTTTCTGCCTCATTCCTTTCTTGGTAGGTAGAGTCTGTCAGTATTACTTTTAGTGTGCATTGTGTAATTCAAGCAGCTACCCTAAATTTTTACCTAAATCGATTTTCTCAAATGCCCCAGAGGCTCTTTAGAGGTAGTGGATAATTTGTGCTAACTAGGGGACCTAATTACCTGTGGGAGATGATGTATGGAAGGTGTAATTGCTAGAATAAATATAAGATGGAGAAAATTCAGAGAGCTTTTACCTCTGTTGGCAACCGAAGGTTTCTCTCTCCAAGTGAAAGGAAGATTGTATAATGCATGTATACAAACAGAAATGCTACATGGTAGTGAGACATGCAAAACCTACAGAGGAATGGAGCTAGTTTGTTCTGTTAGATGTTCAATGTCAGTATACATGTGTGACTGAGCAGTAGTGTTTTGAGGGAAAAGTTGGGCATGAGAGGAATTAGAGGCAGTTTGAAAGAAAGAAGACTGCACTAGTTTGGTCATGTGATGTGTATGGATGTAGACAGTTGCGTGCAGAAGTGCTGGTCACTTGAAGTGGATGGAACTTGTAGAAGAGGGAGACCCAGGAAGACCTGGGAGGAAGTATTGAAGGTCACTCTCAAAACACTGAATCATATGAAGATGCCAAAGTACTGAGATATCTGGCCCTTTGGCTGTACCCAAGAAGACCAGTCCATCCCAGCAGAATTGATGCCAGTGTTGGTGCCACTTCAAAAGCAGCCAGTGCACTCTGTAGAGTGGTTGGTGTTAGGAAGGGCATCCAGCTGTAGAAGCCATACCAGAACAGGCAATGGAACCTGGTGCAGCCCTTGGCTTTACAAGTTTTGGTCAAACTGTCCAACCCATGCCAGCAGGAAAAACTGACATTAAATGATGATGGTGATGATGATGGTGATATATAAAATGTTTGTGTGTGTGTGGTTCTGATGATTTTGTCATGTTCAGATATTCACACTTCCATCATTGGCATACATCATGAATTTAAACTTTAAGGACTTTTTTTTTTTCACAGACAAAACTTCTTCATTTTTATATTCCCTGTGAGTTTCAGTATTAAATCGTTGTTGTTGTTGTTGTTGTGTTAGTAATTCTAAAATAATTGTTTGTTATATTTTACGGCAGGTTCGTGAAGTAACACGGAGTTATTCTTCAAACAATGAAGACGAACTTGAGTTAGTTGAAGGGGACCATGTGCTGGCTGATCCCATAGAATTAAGTAACAGCAAGAATGGCTGGTGTAAAGGAATATCAACTTTGACAGGTTCTGTTGGAATGTTCCGGATAGGCTGCACAATGCGAACATCAGAAACATCAACATGGACCCTTCATAAGTGAGTCCCTTTTATTATTTCCCCACCCCACCCCAGTTTCCCTCCTTCACTGTGTGAATATAAATGAGTTCCTGCAAATTTCATTCAATAAATCAATTAAATCCCAGAAATTTCAGGGAAATTCCTTCTGATTGGCATCGTCAGGAATTATTGTGTGAAATTGGCAAAAACTGAAGTTATGTTGCAGTGAGACCAGAATAAAAGATATTTCCTGAGACGCCATTCTCAAAGACAAAAGCTTGTAATATTATAATAGAAGTGGATTAGCTTGGATTAACGGAGTATTGGTTGTATTCTTTTTGTTTTTCTTTTTACTTGTTTCAGTCATTAGACTATGGCCATGCTGGGGCACCACCTTGAAGAACTCTAGTCAAATGTATTAACTCCAGAGCTTATTTTTTTAAGCCTGGGACTTATTCTATTGGTCTTTTATGCCAAACCACTAAGAACAGGGACATAAACACACCAACACCGATTTTCAAATGGTGGTGGGAAACAGATAGACACACACACACACACACACACAATGGGCTTCTTTCAGTTTCTGTCTACGAAATCGACTCACTTGGCTTTGGTCGGCCCAAGACACTTGCCCAAGGTGCCATACAGTGGGACTGAACCCAGAACCATGTGGTTGGGAAGCAAGCTTCTTACCACACAGCCATCCCTGCACCTCTACGGAAGCATTTCTCACAAAAGAACTGCATCAAAAGTTTTTAATTCACAACAAACAACTTTGATAATTCGAAGAACATCTTCAAAGAGGTACATTTTATATAGTTTGGTCAATGATGATGATGATGTGAGATAATTTAGAGGCAAGATGCTTCAGTGGTAAGCTATTAGACTGTCTACTCAATGATTGCAAGTTCAAATCTCCTGCATGCATTAAGTTTTTTGTTATTTTAAACCCCACACCTTAGCCAACCCTGGTCTAACCAGAACTGTGGTCAAGGGGGGATCCAACCATAGCCAGTTTTTATATCTAGACATTGTCCAATGTGTCTTTCTCTTTTTCTTTAAGATGTTACAATCTAATTTGAAGTAGATTTGGTTACTATTTCTGGTGGATTAAGCAATAACACTGAGGCTCCTTTCGTGGTTCAACTATGGTTCATGGTACTTTTGGCAGCATACCTTTTCCTACATCATCTGAGTCTTTCTGACTTTTGACAGATTCAGCTACCACCTGATCACATGACAATAACTACCACCTCATTGCCTCAGTGGTAACTCTGAGAATATTAATCTGTAATAGACTGTCGTCCTATCCCGTGTGGTATTTATCCAACATCCACTTTTTGCTGAATCACCTGAGATGTTTGAAGACTTTTCTTTTAAAATCAAGGTTTGGGTTATCAATTTGATCAGTGAGTAATTTAGTGTACAAGTTGATGTTTACAAGAACTTATCTGCTTCATCCTCATCATTTAACATCTGCTTTCCTTGCTGGCATGGGTTAGATGGTTTGACAGAAGCTGGCAAGCCAGAGGGCTGCACCAAGCTCTACTGTCTGTTTTGGCGGGGTTTCTATGGTTGGATGCCCTTCCTAATGCCAACCACTTTACATAATGTATCGGGTGTTTTTTATGCAGCACCAGCACAGGCGCTTTTTATGACAGGGTCACTAAGTAACTTGTAAGACAAAAACCCCTCAACTGGAAGTGGGGAGTAGTATTGAGGGTTTGTGATTTTGTGCCAGGTATAGAGGAGACAGGTATAAATATCTTGCTGTAGAGTAGATACATGGATATCCCAGTTGGAAAGGGGTTTATGGGACAAAAGTTCAACCTTTGATGATGTTAGTGATGAAATGATGTCTATAATCTCAAGAAATTGGTCAGAATCTGTTGAGTGATACAGAGAAAAATTTAGAGAATATAAATATGTATTTTGTAAAGGAGTTGAGAAATAAAAATATTTAGGGGAGAGAAAGATAAATATGCTGTTGGCCCCTGACTGTCTCACCTTACACATTCTACTCTTCACAACAAACTGACTTGTTGGCATATTATGAACTCTCCCGGTTCTCATTGCAGAATCTGTTAAAAAGCTTCAGAAATGTTTCACAATCTGGAAGCATGATTTAGAATTGGCCAAAAACCAACAGTTGTAATTAATTCTTTCTACTTAAAGGCACCAGGCCTGAAATTTGGTGGAAGGGGTCAAGTCAATTACATTGACTCCAGTGCACAACTGCTGGTACTTATTTCATTGACCCCTGAAAAGATGAAAGGCAAAATTGACCTTGTTGGAATTTGAACTCAAAACATAAAAATGGACGAAATGCTGCTGAGCATTTTTCCCAGTGGGTTAACGATATGATTCTGCCAGCTCACCACCTCCCAGAGTTCCAATTAATAAGAGAAACAAATGTTAAATTTCAGTGCTACATGGGAAATTGTCTTGGTTAATGTGCAGAAAGGGAGTCGATAAGAATTGGAAGTAAGTTTATAGTGTCACAAAAGATGAAGTGGAATAGACAACCCTTCAGGTATGATTGGTATGCAAGACAAGTTAGAAGGTAGAAGCATCTCTGAAATGAAGTCCATGGAATGCACACTTAACTCACAAAAGTTACTAATTATTTTGGGGGTAGTTATTATCTCTGTTGGAAACAAAGGGCCGATGGGGTAGCACTTTGTGGCTAATCACTCTGTGTGAGAAAAGACAATGTCCCACAACACCCTTCTGTGTTAAAAAAAAACAGAACAATACATTGGATAATGTAGCTGAAGTAATACAAAAAGATGAGATGGCCACATCTGGAACATGTCTAATAGACCTGGCTAACAGACCACAGAGTTGGACTGTCCTAATCGAATGGGTGGGTCAGCTTTCTTTGTTTCCATTGATTTGTGAATACGCTGTAGTATGGCATCACTATGCACAGCAAACATAGTTTATTAGACACTGAAATTATTATTACATGAACAAGGCTACGAAACAGCTGTAATCCTAAGGATGCCAAGTGGTTAAACAAATGTATTCGCTTCTCATACCTTCTGACACACACACACAGTGAAAGAAGGAGACATATTTATATCATGAACACATGTGTGTAATCCTGATAGCAAAAGGAAATTGTTTTCTCGCCTGTAACCGTAGACAATTGCTACATCCTGCCTGAGCCCCACTTCTGCTGTTCCCACCACCAATAACTGAATAATTGATGTTATCTCTGTCTTCAACAGGTCACTAATGGTGGTCCCTGCCACTAATATGTACAATGGTTTATCTGAAGGAGACTATGACAATCTCTGGGTTGGAGAACAAGATGACATTTACAACAAAGTAAGTTGACAACCTCCTCATTTATCTTTTATTTGTTTTCGTCTTAGACTGTGGCCATGCTGGGGCACCGCCTTGAATTTTTAGTTGAATGAATTGACCCCTGTACTTATATCTTTGTAAGCCTAATACTTAGTCTATCGGTCCTTTATGCTGAACTGCTAAGTTATGGGGGATGTAAACACATCAACACCAGTCATCAAGCGGCGGTGGTGAGGGACAAAATCACACACACACACACACACACACACACACACACACACACACACACACACGCACACATGATGGGCTTGTCTCAGTTTCTGTCCAGCAAACCCAAGGCTAAAGTAGAAGACCCAAGGCACCATGCAGTGGGACTGAACTCAGAACATTGTGGTTGCGAAGGAAGCTTCTTACCACTCAGCCATGCTTGTGCCTATGTATTTATTTTACCGTTTCTCATATTAGTAAGAACTCAATACTTTTCTGTTGCTGTTGTTGTTGTGTTTGTGTTACAGCAATTTGTCCTTATCACTGAGTAATACTTGACTGTGGAGTAGGAATGGAACTTGTTAGCAGCCAGTCAGACTGAGACTAACAAAGATATCTTAGGGCGGCAAGCCGGCAGAATCGTTAGCACGCCGGGCGAAACGCTTAACAGTATTTCGTCTGTCTTTACGTTCTGAGTTCAAATTCCACCGAGGTCGTCTTTGCCTTTCATCCTTTCAGGGTCGTTTAAATAAGTACCAGTTATGCACTGGGGTCAATGTGCTTGACTTAATCCCTTTGTCTGTCCTTGTTTGTCCCCTCTATGTTTAGCCCCCAGTGGGCAATAAAGAAATAGATAAGATATTTTTGTACAAGAGATACTCAAGTGAAAGGTCACATGACTAACACTGAGTGGTCACATGACTTGTCAATTGTTCCACAGAACACTATCACCTCTCCTTTCTGTTATCATAGTGTGTGTGTGTGTGTGTGTGCCTCACTCACCAAAAAAAATCAATGGCTCCAATTTTGATGCCAACATTGTGGCATCCCTGAGAAAGAAGTTAGATTCTTGTGTGGCTATGTCCACCTTTCACACAACTGGCACCGCTTGCTTTGTTAACTTTCAGTATTGAGTTCAGCTTTTCATTAAGGTACTACTAAAAGTGGATCGTGATTATACTGATATCTGATTTAAGGGTCAGTAGTGTTGATAACCCACTGATGGATGCCTTTGACCATGGACAGTTAAGTAATGAGCTTAATTGTCTGACAATAGACAATTAAGTTAATTAGGAAGGTTGTTGATGGTGATTTAGATTGGTTAACAAATGACAAGGTTAGGAAGAAAGGTTTAAATTTTAATACCAACTCTCACTCTCTCTCTCTCTCTCTCTCTATCTCTATCTCCTTCCCTCCCTCAGACTATATTTGCTCTCTTCTGCCTCCATGCTTATTACTAACCACCACTACCTCTTCTATATTGTGTATATACAAACAACCAGATACACCAAAACACAGTGATGACTTCAAACTCAGAGTATATGAATTTTACTCTTTCTCTCTCTCTCTCTCTCTCTCTCTCTCTGTTGAATGTATTACTATTATTTTTTGTTCCAGTTGCCTCACAGAGAATTGCTTCCTTAATTAACAAACTTATACCCATCATGACTCCCCGTCTAATAAGGGTACACCCCAGGCACTACATTGACCTAAGCTGAGGCTTCATTTGCAACCATTTTTGTATCTAGACAAACGTCCAACAATAATTGTGGGTTATCTAATTAGGATTTGTTTGTTTAAAAAGCTTTCTGAATGTTTCTTTCTTCAGCTGTTAAAAAATAAAAAGAGTGAAGAGAACCAAAACATCCCTCGGGAACCTCGATGTTTGTTTGTTATGCGACATGGCGAGAGATGTGATTTTGCCTTGGGAAGAGATTGGGTTGACTCTTGCTTTAATTCTGCAGGTCAGTTTAACTTACTTTTATAAATACATACATACAGACAGACATGAGATATTTCAATAAAAAGACCTGCCTATCTTTTCAAGAGAAGGACCCTTTGTTGAAAATCTCACAATAGCAACAATTTCAGACAATTCACAGCATTTACTGGGACATTTCAACTGTTTGCTGTTTGCAAAAGCATCACAACTTTAAAATAAATTAGGTGCAGGGTGGTGGTGGTGGGGGGGGGTTAAGCCTGATTTTCTTTTTTTTTTTGTCACTATGACAACATTTTTTGCTGTTTGTGTTTTTTGATTTTATCCTGAAAATTATCATCCACTAACAGCTGTAATATGTGTTATCACATGATTAACCTAACTATTGGATGTTATACATCGCTGGTCACAATGCGCTTTGCACTGTTTTAACTTTCAAATGATGCTACCCTGCTGGCTGGGTAAACAGGCCAACATTCCCCCTGAATGGAAGACTAATCCATCACAGGGTTATCCGTTTACAGCTGAGTGGACTGGTGCAATGTGAAATGAAGTGTTTTGCTCAAGAATGCAACATGCCACCCGGTCTGCTAATAAAACTCCTGATCTAATGACAGACCACTGGGCCCTGCGTCTTCACATTCATACATATTACATCAATAGTAAAATATGTGCCAAAATGTTATGTCAATATAAAATATGCAATGTGTGTTATGTTTATGATTCTTCTAATATATGCTATGCTGAGAAACTAAGGCTGCCTGACAAAAGTGGAATATTTTATTTTGTTGTTTATATTTTTAGGAAGATACAGTAGAATCAACCTAAACCTTCCGAAGAACATGTTGAAAAGAAAGAATTACCTGGACTTCATCAAAGACTGCCCATTGACAGAGGTTGGCAAATTACAAGCCCGTCTTACTGGTAAGGACACAGATTTACCTACAAAAAAACCCCCTTCTTTTACAATCAAACACAATTTCTCTGCTCTTTTATTATTTTATTAAAGATATTTAATATTCTATCGCATTGATATTATTTTTGAACTGAGAAGGGATGGGTTTCGATGAGATTTTTCATGTAAGACCAATCTTACAGGATTGGGTGGGGGGTACTGTTAATTTTTTGAGGGGGTCTTTTACCTTATAAAGATTTTTTTTTATGTAATCATTGTATGCAAGTTGAAGATACTGCAGTAGACTAATTTGAGTAAGTGGCCTTTATTATTATTATTATTATAATCAGCTGGAACACTTCTTGAGACATCTATCTTTTCCTTGTTTCAATCAACAGATTGTGGCCATGCTGGAGCACCACCTTGTAGGGTTTTTAATCAAATGAATCAATGCCACTACTTATTTTTTTAAAAATCTTTGTACTTGTAGCATCTCTTTTGCCAAACCACTATATTATAGGGACATAAACACACCAACACCAGTTGTGAAGTGGTGGTGGGGTGGGGGATAAACACAGGCACACACACACACACACACACACACACACACACACACACACACACACACACACATAACAGGTTTCTTTCAGTTTCCATCAACCAAATCCACTCACAAAGCTTTGGTTGGCCTGAGGCTATAAGAGAAGATATTTGCCCAAGGTACTATGCAGTGGGACTGAACCCAGAACTATATGGCTGGGAAGCAAACTTCTTACCACACAGTCACCTCTATGCCTATCTCAGCACATAAATTTACCAGTTCCACAGAGTTTTGTATTCAGTACTCAATGTGTGTGTGTATGAGAGAGAGAGAGAGAGAGAAAGAGAGATGCTTGACTTTCAAAGAGCATTGCTTAAAATAATGCGAAGCCACCTACGAAACTCCTGAGAAAGGAATTGAGGATAACATTTGTTCTTTTTGTTGCATCATCAATGTTTTATGAAGTCTTTCTCTTGCAAATTGTCATTAAGTAAATCTTCATTAAACTTCTTTATAATTAATATTTCTTGTGGAAAATTTATCTGCTCCAAATGAAACAGCTTTTAAATGAGACGTTTATCATAATTGATACTAAACTATTTTGTATCTAATTACCTCCCCTTTCAATGAATATTGTTTATTATCTCCTCTTTTATACTTGGCTAACTTCTTTTGTGGGTTCATTGACGAGCTGAAAGAAGGGAGACAAATTAAGCAGAACGTGTGTATTTTTGTAAAATTTATCTGTTAATTGTTAGAATGTTGTCAATAGAGGGTTAATATATGTAAAGCACCAATCTATTACAAACTCTAATCCACGGACAAAGGGTCCCCTTCTTCTGCTTTTTCATTGTTTCAACAACAGCCTTTATTCCTTGGTAACTGCCTCATCTTGTGCCCTTTTCATTCACATACTCCCAACTCATCACCTCTCATCATCTATACTGTGCCAATCCCTGCCACACAGACACACTCATATCCCAGGCCTCACATTAACCTCTAGACATCAACTTACTGGAATTCACTCTGTGCATATGTTTTGTTTTTGTTTTTCTCTCTGCTAGTGTTCAATAAGAAAGAACATTAATGATCACAGCGTCACCACTCTTTAAGAGAACACAGAGGGACACATTTCCTGCCACCAGGAAAAAGAGATTTCCTAAAGAACATTATCAACTACACACACTCAATGTATATGTTTTGTTTGTTCACTGTTTGTATAACACTTAGGGGACGGCTCCCTCATTATGCTGAGTGTTAAAACACCTGAAAATCATTGATAGGTGAGACGACTCATTTCTGATTGAAATTTGCTATTTTTATGGCTTATCAACATCACATACCTGAATCGAACCAGGGACGATCCCGAATCACCAGTCTATGACTATTTACAAATAAGAACTATTTGCTGGTGTGCCATGGTGATGCATGCATAAGATTCAAGGATTTGATTTGTCCACAGTTTCAGGTACATGATGTTGATAAGCCACTAAACTGGTGAAATATTGATATGCATCATTCCTGAATTAGATCAGAGGTGAGTTGTCTCACCTGTGTATGATTTTTATACGGCAATGAATCATCAAACAAACAAAGCCCAGAGTATGTGCAGCCAATAATGACATTGATTTCGATTCAGTTTTGAATTTCTAAAAGAACATTTTCAGATTGGTTTTTACCTTTTTCTAGTAATCCTTTAATGACTCTTGTTCATCTGGAAGGGAATAAATCTTGGTTATTTCATTCCAAATGTGTAAAATAATGAGTTGGGACTATTTTGATTAGAGAGAAAAAAACAAAATGGTGGAAGAAAATGTTACATAAAAAGTTTAACAAGAAAAATATTTTAAATCATCATCATCATCATTTAACGTCTGCTTTCCATGCTAGTATGGGTTGGACGATTTGACTGAGGACTGGTGAAAACCAGATGGCTACACCAGGCTCCAATCTGATTTGGCAGAGTTTCTACAGCTGGATGCCCTTCCTCACGCCAACCACTCAGAGAGTGTAGTGGGTGCTTTTACGTGCCATCGGCACAAAGGCCAGTCAGGGGGTACTGGCAATGGCCACGCTCAAAATGGTTTTAAATGTGAGAGATTAATTGTTATTTATGCACTTTACGTTTAGTGTGTATATTTACAACACACAATATATATTATACTGTATTACATCATATTATGTGAAGGCACATGGCCTAGTTATGAGGGTGTTATAATCATTAGATAGTGGGTTCAATTCCCAGACCAAGCAGCATGTGTTTCTTCGCATTGCTCCAGTCCACTCAGCTGTAAATGGATGACCACCCTGTGACAGAATAACCTTCCAATCAGGGAAGTGTTGGCCTGCTCAACCAGCCAGTCTGATGCCATCATTCGAAAGCTAAAACAATGTAAAGGGCACTGTGAGCAGTGATGTATGACAACATCCAATAGTCTGGTCAGTCACGTGATCACATGATATTGTATTCTATGCTCATATCAGCCACTTTACCTATTTGTTTTTATACCAGGATTTGAGATATCCCAGCAATCACCAGACACGACTGAAAAGACTAGCCCTACAATTATTCATCTCCCATACACTGGGGTTGTCTTTTTGGCTCCCAACCGAAGGGGAATAACTCTGATGAACTAAAAATAAAGTTTTCTGCTTAAGTTTTTGACTTGATACTTTCTGACCACCAATAGTGAAGAACCCATGCCAGACTTATTCCTTTCAGCCTTTTTTCTGATGATTGCTGGATTTATCTCAAATCCTGGTATGAAACCAATTGGCAAATTGGTTGATATGAAAGATAAAAATATTGTCTTTTATTTATACCATATCCACCAATATATGAGTGCCGGTTTTTTCTAACTCATGGATTTTTAGACAACTTTGTGTGTGTACCTCATACTTAGTGTGTATAGCAGCCAGATAAGGGGAGGTGGTTTGATGTTTTTACCAGTTTCTAGTACTCCCCTCACTCTGTTATTAGAGTTTGAAAGCTTTCAAGTCATCTACACTAAAAAGTGTCAATAATTGTAATGATATTTTAAATATTTAATCAATTATCAGACAGACCCAAAGCTTCTAAGCTACGATATCAGTGTGAAAATACCAAAATCTGTTAGAAACATCAACTTGCTCTGCCTTTCTATGCTAATGTTGATGTAAATATAAATCTTGTAAATAGAAACACTCTAAACACGAGGTTGAAGTTATGTATGTATCTCTCTTTGTGTGTGTGTGTGTGTGTGTGTGAGTGAGTGAGAGAGAGAGAGAGAGAGAGAGAGAGAGAGAGAGAAATATCAACTAGAATGAATTAAATGTCAATTCAGTATCTTGTTTGTTACATACCAAAAGAGAAAAAAAAGACCTCTTCCAATCTTGTTGGTAGAATAATGCTGTAATAAGAAGAGAGCACATGGTTTGTGAATAGAGATTTAAGACAGAACAAGATTCAGCAAAGAATATAACAGGTGTTAATTTATATTAATCAATCAAGGTATAATGTGTTTTTGAGATATATTGTACAGAGATATATTTTGTGTTTTACAAAGTCACTTGAATAAAGAAACTGTATCAAGATGTATACAAACAGATAAGTGGAAGCAGAAGTCTTGTTCTTATCAAACCAATAGACGTGACTTGATCAAAGTAATGTCATGTTAGGAAAGTACGACTAGCAAAAAAGAGGCTGAGAAGAAACAGTTTAACGAAAGTTGTTGGTCATAACTAATAGATTAGTTGCAGTGTTAAAATGTCATGTAATCTCTGCTACAATATAACTAATCTCTGTGAAATTAGCTAACATTACGGCCTCATACCTGTAAACTCCTTCTTCACTTCTCTATTCCTATATATTCTGTTCCTAGCCTCAGACCAGGCCACAATGATGTTCAATGTTTGTGTTTCAAGTTACATAATGTCTCTTTAATGTTTCCAACTTGAAAACTGAAGATGTTTGGGTTTTTAGTTTATCTCACTGTTTACAATAATTCACCTGAAATAAGTCTTTTTTTTTTTTTTTTGACAAAGGGAAGATAAATCAGTGTAAATTATGTATTTTCCATTCTGTTTAATTTTGTTTGTTTTTTTTCCTTCTGTTGTAGGTGAAGGTTTACGAGATGCTTCAGTGAACTTGTCTCATTTGTATGTCTCTCCAGCTCTACGATGTATTCAAACAGCTCATGAAATTGTTACAGGTATCTAGAATTGATTTCATTTTATTTTAGTTTAGCTTATTTAAATTAAAATCAAGTTAATGTCATCTAATTTGTTAATCCTGTTACTATTTGAATCGAGAGACGAGATAAAACTTTGTTTTAGCAGTCTGCTTCAAATGTAAACTGCCAAAGTATTTAAGGTTTACATGGACGAGGATTTGAGAGATGTAGAACGGTAGCCTCCACATAATCCTGTTGTTGATTCTAACAGTTTGTAGAAATTTTGCAGTGGTAAACATAAATACAGGAACAAACTTTGCTTAGTGAGGTGCAACCCAAGGTTCAAAGTTTTTTATAAACAAGGTTGATTTTTTTCAGTTTTAATATCTGGCAGAATCATTAGCACACTGGACAAAATGCTTAGCAGTATTTTGCCCATCACTATGTTCTGAGTTCAAATTCCACCAAGGTCAACTTTGCCTTTCATTCTTTCGGGGTCGATAAATTAAGTACCAGTGAAACACTGTGGGGGTCAATGTAATTGACTTGTCCCTCTCCCCAAAAA
Source organism: Octopus bimaculoides (assembly GCF_046866305.1). Lineage (NCBI taxonomy): Eukaryota > Metazoa > Mollusca > Cephalopoda > Octopoda > Octopodidae > Octopus > Octopus bimaculoides. The sequence goes on along the minus strand of NC_142928.1, from coordinate 8,830,655 downwards.
TTTCAGACCTTTTGCCTATAGTAGACAGGATTATCATTATTATTATTATCATAATTATTATATTTGAACATCAATCAAACCAGATACATCCGATAATGGAAAAGTAATGTTTCAGATCAGTTCAAACATGTTTCTACACTCATTTGTTTTGGCAAAGTGGATATTCAAAGCATTTTCATTGCCCTACCCAAAATTTTAAGGGGTATGCCTGCACCCAAACCAATGGGGATGTTCTAAGATTTCACAAATTGTAGGTTTTTGATGCGTTATCTGTTTTTTTAACCTGACTTTATTCACATTGCAGCAGAATCTAACAAAGTGTGATAGGAAATGTTTCAAAGTTGGAAGTTTGGACAAGAGTTTAATGATTCATACAGCTAAAAGGAGTGTAGAATATATGGAGTAGGTGGGGATGGGTCAAAAATATCTGGATGCTAGGACTTTTAAAAGTTATGCTTCATGAAGGAGACCAGTGCAGTTGTTGTTCCATGTCTGGCATCGATCAGCAGCCAACAGATTCTATATCAATAATATTGCTGATAGTGATGATGTCAGGAGGTTTCTTGGATCTCTCTCTTTCTACAGTGAAAGCTGAATTTGCAGAAGAGAGAAATGTGACACAACCTTAATCCAAAGACCCAGTGTTCAGTGACAGTAATAATAAAATAGAGTGTATCTGTGCGATGAAGCTGCATTACATTTAGTTGGGCTGAGCAGAGTTATTTCCCCTAGTTAATCTCTTATTTAAATGAACAGGAAACCATTTTAATGTTTTTCAAAGAATATTAACTTTCATTTTATTTTCCTTTATTTGGAAAGAGAAAATTTCAAGCAATAAGAAACAACTAACTTACAAAATACTATTTTTGTATCTGTTATCATTTCTTTTAAAATAAAGCAAAATTTACATTATTTACATTTGACGGTTATTTGTCCTCATCTTGTTTGTTGTTAACACAACGTTTCGGCTGATATCCCCTCCAGCCTTCATCAGGTGTCTTGGGGTTCTCATTCCTAAGGTATTTTTCGATGTTGTTGTTATTATTATTATTATTATTATTGTTATTATTATTATTATCATCATTATTGTCATTATTATTATTATTATTGTTATTATTATCCGGGTCACTGCGTGAACTGTATTAAAGTAAAATTTGTCTTATGAAAAGATTATTGTGGGAATGGATTTGTGTAGTGTGTTCTGTGATGTGAAACCATGTATCATGGCAACCAAAGTTAGTTTCAGTCTGAGAGGAGAATTATTTTAATAAACGAAAACAGTCACAGACATTTCATCTCTGTTGTAATGGAATTACATCAGGGATTGGGTCACTTTTGTGGAATGAAAATATCAACAAATAAAAGTAATTTAACAGTTTTTGTGGGGGTCATGGCTAGAAGGGTTCCTCTTTGATGAAATTGCATGGAAAGATTCATTTGGAATCTTTTCATCAAATTAAAATTTTCATTTCTATTTACCCTGGAATTTATTAGTTGAACTAAATATTGGTTTCACATTTTTGCACAAGGCCAGCAATTTTGAGAGAGGGGCAAGTCAATTATATCAATCCCCAATACGTGACTGGTACTTATTTTATTGCCCCCCCCCCCCCCCAGGATGAAAGTGGAAATCAGCCTCAGTGGAATTAGAACTCAGAAGGATTATTCTTCAACTAAATATTAACAACAGTCATAATTTTCAGGGTCTCCAATAAAAAATGTTTTAGTTGTCAAAATATTTAATAAAATGTAATAAAGTTCATGTAATGAAAATTTAGCGAGATTAAAATGATGAAAAAGTCTGTGTGTCATAATAGAGTCGAGCAAAGTGATTCCCTGTGCATTGATGCAATGTCACATACATTATCTCTGAGGAAATATCTAGAAGGAAGTATCTCTCTTGAGACAACTTCTTTCCACACCTGAAGATTTTTCCACATCCAAATGTACACAATTACGTTTAATATAATTGTACACACATATATATATATAATTTATTGTAGCTATTTAATTTATAATGAATTAATAATTAACTCATTATCATCTTTTAACATCTGTTTTCCATGCTGGCATGGGTTGGACAGTTTCACTGAAAACTGGCCAGCTGAGAAGCAAGTTTCAATCTGATTTGGCATGGTTTCTATGGCTGGACGCCTTTCCCAACACTTAATCCAAGAATGTAGTGGATGCTTTTTTTTTTTATGCCACTGGCATGGGTGCAAGTTATACAGCACCGACATCAACTACAGCTATGACTTCGCAGTATATCGCCAATGGTCTCGATCACTTGTCACTGCCTCCAGCAAATTAATTTAATACATATCATTAATTTGTATGATTATCATCATTGTTTAACGTCCTTTTTTCCATGCTGGCATGGGTTGGACAGTTTGGCAGGAGCTGGCAAGCCAGAGAGCTGCACTAAGCTCCAATGGTCTGTTTTGGTATGGTTTCTATGGCTAGTTGTCCTTCCTAACTCCAACCACTTTACAGAGTGTACTGGGTGCTTTTTACCAGTGCCAGCACCCACAGGGTTACCAAGTAGCTTGTAAGACAAGGACCTCTCAGATGAGAGAGAGAGAGAGGAACCAAAAGATGTGGCCATGTGCCAGGGTAGAGGTCGGAGTATGATAAAGGGACAGGGATAGGTGTCTTATTACAGAGGAGATACTTGACCACCATGGTAGGATAATGAAAGAAAGGGAGATGGGAAAGAATAAGAGAGAAAGATAGAGACGAGTCAGAGAGAGATGGAGGGGGAGGTCCTACTCACTTGGAACAATGGTGGGGCAGTATAAGGTAGTAAAGAGGGGATAGAAGGGATGTTCCGTATTATGAATTAATAATTTTTTCAGCTGATTAATTTATAATGAATTAATTCCTTGTAGCTCTTGGTCTGAATCTGAAAATCTGTATTGAACCATCCTTATTTGAATGGCTGGGCTGGTACCAGTTAGGGTTACCAATTTGGTTTACTCCTGATGAACTGATTGACCATGGTTATGCTGTCGATCGAAACTATATTTCTTATATGGTACCCACTCAATTATACCTCGATGAAACGGTGGAGCACTTCTATTCCAGATGTGCAGATTTCACACGTTATATCCTTAAAAAACATGAACATGAAGGTAACTATTTTATGTTTTATTTTGATTCCATTCTTACTTTTTCTACAAGTCATCCTGTAAGAAAGTCACATGAAAATATCCTAAATTGATTCTTATTTAGCATTTTACAAAGGTACAGTTTATCTGCAACCATCATCATCATCACCATCCTCATCACCTTCACTAACTTTTCCCCTTCAGTGACCAGCAGTACAGTTTCAGTTGGTGTTATCATCAACTAGTTTCTGATGTTATTCTTTTGTGGTTTATTGACCTTAACACATCACCGTGAAAACAACCTCATAGTCAAGGGCCTCAGTTATATTGAAAGCCTGTTTCAGTGAGAAGACTTAGTTTCTGTCAACAGCACAAAAGCTTTGTCACAAAACACATGAAGGAAACAGTCCTCACCTTTTCTCAACCATGGGCCAGACACAACTAAAAACCTTCAGTGTCTCTACAAATGCTAACCTCAAAATCTTTGATGATCTTTCATGCTGACCCCACAGGAGTACGTCATCAAGACTGAGGCTTACTTTTCTGACATCTGTATAAGGAAACTGTTTAGATATTCCCTCTGCTTCCCTTTTTCTATCACTCTCTTCCATCTTCAATCAAACTTTAGATTGTGTCTATGATTTTCAATTGTGGTCGTCTTCAACATTTTCTTGAAGACATTTTATAAAGATTTTCAAACACATCACTGACTCTACATTTCTGTTTCAATATTGTCACCATCATCTTTATATTGTCTTAGCTTTTCATCTCTTTCATTATAACTTGTATTATTTTATATTGAGTTCTGTCTTCTTCTGCCTCTACTCCTACCCTTCACTACACTTCTAATATCTTACATACAACCACTTCATTAGATCCAATCACTAAAAGCCTTCTAAATGATTTTATAAAATATTGCCTAATTAGACACCACCAGAAATACTGAAAGAGAGAAAGGGAGGGTTGTAGTCGTTTATATTGACCCTAATATATGACAGGTATTATTGACTGTGGAAGGACAACAGACAAGGTCGATCTCCTTGAGAATCAAACTGACAATATAAGACTGCTCAAGACAATTTGTGTGGTTCTCCACCAATTCTGTTAGTCTCACCAATCTCAATGCTGCTAAAGTAAGAAATCCTATTTTACAGACATCAATCCAAACCATTCATCAATCAAAGTTTGATTAATTCCATTTCATTATTTTAATTTATCTTCTTCTGAAATCTCTTTCGTTTTCTCTTTCAGATGTCTGTAATATCTTAATAGTTGGTCATGCTGGTAGTTTAGATGTATGTACACGCCAGTTACTAGGAAAAGCTCCACGTTCTGTGGGAGGATTTCATGAAATTCTTCCTTATGTTCCATGTTGTTCAATGTGTTGCTGTGTTGAAGATCCTCTCACCAAAAAATGGAGAATGAAGGAACCACCAGTTCCTCCTATTACACATGTAGCCAACAAAAAATATAACTGGAAAACACTAATATAAAAATAAAGTAAGTTCCATATCCTGTAGCACAATGCAAAACATGTTTCCTTTTTTTTTTTTTTTTTTAAGAAAACCAAATTGGGTTGATGTTACAGGAATGTGGGTGGGGTGTAATTTTAAAACCAAGTCAATATTTCTATGTTTCGGCTGCTTCATTTCATGATTTTGGTTTCTGATAATCATGGAAGTTTCCAAGATGAAAATCCCCTAAACAAACATTTGGTTCCCCTGCTCTGTAAACCTTATAAAATGCAATCTATTTTTTAGAAGATTGTCAACACATAAAACTCTGTTTTTCTTTGAATTTTATTTTTATTTCTAGATATTTTTTTTGTCTTCAAAATTTTCAAATTCTCTTACTCTCTAATTAAACTTACCATGTAATTAAATTGATTAAACAAATTTGTATGGCCCTCCCCCACTCTTCTAAAATATTCTACTAGTAGGTTCTATATTTAAAATATGATGCCCGACTTTTCCATTGCAGTTCACAAATGGTTTTGTTCTTTGTTGATGAATTAAGAATTCCGTAATTATTAATATTTTTCAAAAAAAAAAAATTCCTCAAAAGATCTGCATTAAATACCTGTAAATAACAGAATGGTGAGAAAGGTTTGGGGCTGAAGTAGCAGCAGATGTGCTTCTTAAACTCTCTACAAAGATACTAACAAAAATGGATTATTATTATTATTATTATTATTATTATTATTATTATAGTCAATATTTTTATAACATTCTTCTTCACAGTTTATATTCCTTTAATTTTTTTTCCCTTCCCTTCCTTTTTTCCCCTTCATTTATTTTGCTCCCTGATAAATCTTTCACTGCTTCATCTATGTATATATATAAATTTTCTTTTTTTTCTTTCATTAATATTATTTTATATTCTCTCTTCTTTCTATCCTCCTCCCCTCCCCTGTTGGCAGTGATTTAACACCAATAATTTTAAAGAACACTGCTAAACTGTATTCCCATCATCATCATAACCATCATCATCATCATCACTATTATTATTTTTATTATCATTATTATTATTGTTGTTATTATTATCATCATCATCATCTTGGTAGGCAGCTTTACGTCCAGTGTCATGTCAATATTGACGTCTGTCCGTAAATTCTGCAGGTTGGATAGGGACAGGTTTGTAACCCTTATATGGATACCTTAGACATTTCATTTCTCTGTTAGATCTAAAAAACATGGCTGAAGAGAACTCCTCTCTCTCAATGTGATGATACACATATTTGTGTATCCAGTTGTAAACTCTCAACTGAAATATATCTGTATTAGTATAGTTTAGAAACTCCTGTCAAACATTTCTTTCAGAAAGAATGTTCCATCATTCCGTTGCTTCTTCTCGACCAAATTCTAAGATATTACTTACAATGGAAGAATCTGATTTGGTGTTTGAGGTTGTGTTGACGCTACTCAAAGATTCTTTTGTGTCTTTTTATGAAGTAAATTTCAAGAGGGCAGTTTTGTTGAAGCCATTCCCCCTGAACTCTGCAATATTAATTAAAACAATGCTTAATTAAACATTATTACTGCAGTTTATAGCAACAAGCTGTAATTAAATGTTGCTAATTAATCTGTTTCTTGTAATAAACTGTAAAAATGGAATATATATTAGAGCCAGGTGATCTGAGTCTGTTGGTCATTCGTGCAACAATGTGATTGATGAGAAAATAAAGTGATCAGAAATTCTTTTGTTGGCCAGCTGGAGCAATCAGGTCAATAAAGTTTCAAATTAATTACTCGAACTTTACATGATTCTTAAATTATTTTTCTAGGTTAGAGCAACAATACTATTTTCTGTTAAATAAATATTAGCAATGAGGCATTTTAACAGATACTACATCATTAAACCGTTGAGATCCTGAGTGGTTGATGCCAGGATGCCCCCTCCCTCTCTCTTAATGAAAGATGATACAAATGAAAATAGTAGATAGCACAGCAAGAGATCGAACAGCAAGGCAATCACCTATAAGTTCGTTAACCGAATAAGACAAAGTCATTAGCTATTATTTAGAAATCCCGAGTTTTGTCATTTTGGTCATCATAGTTGCTTATTTATATCTCTATGGTCATCAGATATTTATCTGGTAAAATAACCTGTCTCAGATTAAGAGTTTTAATTAAAATCCTTCCTTCGTTTAAATATACAACTAAACCACACTGAATACTAAAATATATACATGTATTCAACTGACGTCTATGCATCTGTGTAAACACACACGCTTACACACCCACACTTTACACAATGATAGGAACATGTCAATTCATGTTAATGTTAGTTTCAAAATCACTCAACACAATTGACTGCTTATCATGCTACATGGTTGGTTATATACATGTTTCACTCAACTAAGCAGATGAGCCAACCAAATGTGGTAAGTATTCAACTGCTCTTTAGTACTACTGGTAACATGTGACCCAGTACAACCTGTCACATGGTTGGGTCGTCGGCAACTAAACTGGCAGCCCCACTGAGCGTTGCTTGGTGAGGAGGGTGATTGTTGGACACCCTGTGGGATAAAAAATAAGACCCATCAAAGGGCGAAGGAACTACTGTGTAGTCAATGGCCAACTCAACAAGTACCTTGTCATGGTAAAGTGCCTATGTGCTCCATTGACCCGGAGAGCTATGCTGGAGGGAGAGAAATCTTCAGGCAGGTCTTACCATTCCAGATGGGTCGAAGGGGTAGGAGACAGACAAAACCTTAACCATTAGAGGAGTAAACTTCAGTGACAATAAATCAAAGCGTTGGCAGTAGGGTGTGGATTTAGTTATCGGCAAGACCCAACAGATCAGATTTGTGGCTTTGAACTAACAGAATGTCATGCAGAGGATCTTGAATACAAGACAATGGATGAGACCCTAATATTCCTAGTTAGATGGAAACTGTGGGACCACATGGGGCAGCACCCTGTGACTCCTATAGTCAGTAGCGAACTGGGTTTAAAAATATTGGTTGCCAGAAGACTAAGGGGGCCCACCCGCAACTACAAGGGGCCCCACCCACAACTACAATGCTATCATTTAAATTTTTTTTCGTTCAAAGTATTCTTTTCAACTGTCTACAAACACAGCCAGGTAGAAATAATTAATGCATTCTTCCAGAAGTGAATTAAAAATTCTGAAACTTGAGGGGATGGGCCCCTTAGATACTAACATGGGCCTCCATATATGGATTCTAATGGCGCAGGGGCCCATTTGCCATTGGGCAATTTGGCAACCTGGCCAGTCCACCACTGCCTATAGTATGCACAACCGAAATGCTAAGGGTGTCCTGTGGGACAACCTAGGTAGACAGACAGATAGATAGATCGATCAACTACTTTCAGTGGCTTTGAATCATTTTAAAAACTAATAGTAACACAGATTGATAGTTTACTATACAAGCAAGCCGAAACTTCAAAGTCACTGTGAAACCTTTCTTTGTAAAAAGTTGACATACATATATGAATGAATGATCTATGAATATAATAAATATAGATCCAAAAATATGTATATATGATTGTATCTATGTATGCCTCTATATGAATGAATATATATCTGTATATATGTATGTATATATCTAAGTACATATGTGTATGTATATATATATATATATATATATAGGTGAGAAAGTTGGTATGTGAAAGCACGTGGTTGGATGTATAAAAGATAAGAGTGAAAAAACTACAGAAGGCTTGTGTTACATGGTTAAAGTATATATTTAAATTATGTCAGAAAAATGTTATAAAAATGTTAGAAAATCTTTTTGGTATATAAACATTGTATTTTGAGAAATATATATATATGTATGTATGTATGTATGTATGTATGTAGAGAAAGGGAAAGAGAGAGAGAGAGAAGATACTCCTCTGGTTTTTCTGTAAATAAGTTTGTTCTTTTTCCTTATTTTCTAAAAAAGATCAGTCATAGCAAACAGTGGGTGATGTCATTTGGACAGTTATGATGTCATACATACACACACACACACATTATGTAATCCTGTGAACATCTCAGTAAAGATCTGTCATAGTGAGCACTTATGACACTGTCTGCTGCTTCTCGTAATCGTTTCCTTTTGTCTTGTTCGCTCATTAACAATTTACTCTGACCAAACGCTAAAAGCAGTCAAATCACATTGTCTACCCCCCTCCCTTCCTACCCCCTCCTCCACTAAACCCATTTTCTGTACTCTTCCACCCGCCCACCATTAAACACTGTCTCAACATACATTTTTATCATTTATCAGTATTTTTGTTTGAATTATTCAATTTTATTGGGTTTTTTTTTTTTTTACTTCAAAATACCAAACTGGTTTTCATTTTTTTTTTTTTTTCTGTTAAAAATATTTCCTTGTTAAAATCTATCTCTGTTGAAACATGAATAAAATCCATCTTTTCTCACTTTTAAAACGACTTAAAATCTACTTTTTTTTATTTTCTTATTTGTTTTATTTTGTATTTTGTTTCAAGTCACTCCTCATTTTCTTTATTTATTTATTTCATTATTTATTTGGTATAATTTGTGTTTTTTTTTTAAATAATACATTAAAATTTTTAAAATATTACTTAAGCTACTTTTATTTTGTATTTACACACACACATTCATATTTACATGTCTTTCCATGCTAGCATGAGTTAGATGAATATATTAGTGAAGTATTACTTTCCAGCTGGATGCTCTTCCCGTCACTAACTCTTACCTGTTTTTCATGTAAGAGATCTCTTATTACGCGAACTTTGAAGACACAAAGCCAGCAAGAAGATTTGGTGGCAAGTGAAATGACAACAACATCAGCAACTGTGGGTCCAAGATTTCCAGAAGGGCAAATGTAAACACACACACACACACACACACGAAACAGGCTTCTTTCAGTTTGTGTCTCCTAAATCCACAATTAGATATTTCTACTTGTAGACATTATCACATTCAGAACATAGTGTGTGTGTGTGCATGCGTGAAATCATTGTTTCGCATCTGCTTTCCATGCTGGCATGGGTTAGGAGGCAATTGCAGTCCCTTGTGCTTTGAGGTATACTCCTCAACTAGACAGGCTGGAAGACCCCATCTTGCTTGCATTTCATTTTTAGTGTGATGTCTTTCTTAACACCTACCACTTTGTAGTGTGTGCTATGTGTACACATATATAAACAAACATACATACTACAGTCATCTCTTACGTGTTTAAATGTACACTGTTTTTATATGAATAACATACTACAGTTCTGTATTTAAGAGATGAGGAATTATGTACATTATTTACATTAGACGGATATTTATACTCATCTTGTTTGTTGTTAACAACATTTCGGCTGATATACCCTCCAGCCTTCATCAGGTGTCTTGGGGAAACTTCGAACATGGGTTCTCATTCCTAAGGTATTTTTCAATGTGATTATTATTATTATTCAGGTCACTGCCTGGAATCGAACTTGGAATCTTGGGGTTAGTAGCCCGTGCTACTATTACTAATAATAATGATAATAATAATAATAACATCGAAAAATACCTTAGGAATGAGAACCCATGTTCGAAGTTTCCCCAAGACACCTGATGAAGGCTGGAGGGTATATCAGCCGAAACGTGTTAACAACAAACAAGATGAAGACAAATATCTGTCAAATGTAAATAATAAACATACATACATACATACATACATGTGTATATCATGTGGTCAACCAGCCTATTAGATGTTGTTATACATTGCTGGTCACACTGTATAAGTAGATGATGGCGATGATTAGAAATACTATCACTTCCTTTTCTGGAGTTTATAAAATAAGTTTTAATAGCAAACACAGTCCTATTGTATCATTTAACTTTATGAGAATTTAAAATTAATCAATAATATTTCAAATTAAAATAATACAGTGAACTGGCAGAGCCATTAGCAGAATAGGCAAAATCTTTTGCAGCTTTTCATCTGTCTTTACGCTCTGAGTTCAAATTCCGCTGGGGTTGTCTTTGCCTTTTGTCCTTTCTGGATCAACAAAATAAGTACCAGTTGAGCACTGGGGTTGATGTAATTAACTTACACCCCACCCCACCCCACCCCTCCTCGAAACTGCTGGCCTTGTGCCAAAATTTGAAACCAATGTAGTAAATGGAGACTAAGATTGATACATTTTCTGGGAGTTCTGTATTTTTTACAGGCAAAATATTTGACTCTATAGGTGTGGCTGCATGGTAAGAAGTTTGCTTGTTGACCACAAGGTTCCAGGTTCAGTCCCACTATGTGGCAACTTGGAGCAAGTGTCTTCTATTATAACCTCAGGCCAAATCAAAGCCTTGTGAGTGGATTTGGCAGATGGAAACAGAAAGATGCCTGTTGTATGTATATGTGTGTGTGTGTGTGTGTGTGTGTTTGTTTGTCCCCCTACACTCACACTGCTTGACAACAGGTGTTGGTGTGTTTACATCCCTGTCACCTAGTAGTTCAGCAAAAGAACTAATAGAATAACTACCAGGATTAGGAAAATAAACTCCTGTGATCGATTTGTTTGACTCGATTCATTTCAAGGTGGTGCTCCAGCATGGCTGCAGTCTAATGATTGAAAGAGGAATCCTTTATTTCCTTTCATGTTTTGCATCCAACAATTTGTCCCAGTTATCAATATTGGTTTGCTTAGTTCTTCTGAATTCTAAACAATGGCCTGTCACAGATCTTCAGATAAAAACTCAATTCTTGCCACTGATTTCCTCCAAATATACAAAAACACTTTGAACGAAATATTTCAACCATTTTTTCAGGTGGTTCAGGGGTTGATGCTCGTTAGCAGGTAAAGGTCTCTTTGTATTTTATTTAATCAATATATTTCTCCTTTTATCATTTACTTGTTTTAGTCATGACACTGTGGCCATACTGGGGCACTACCGTGAAGAGATTTTAGTCAAAGGAAACAACCCCAGTACTTATTTAAAAAAAAAAAAAAGAAGGCTGGTACTTATCATTCTCTTTTGCCAAACCACTAAGTTACGGTGACATAAATACACCAACACTGGTTGTGAGATAGGGTGGGGGAGACACACACAAAGATATACACTTGTGTGTGTGTATTCACATACATATATATACACAACAGGCATCTTTCAGTTTCCATCTACCAAATCTATTCACAAGACTTTGGTCAACCCAAGACTATAATACAAGATACTTGCCCAAGGTGCCACACAATGGGACTGAACCCAGGACCATGTGGTTAGGAAGCAAGCTTCTTGCCACATAGCCACACCTGCGCCTATGTTTGTTTAACATTTCATAAGTATTTAACTAAACTACAATTTCTTATCATCCTCATCAGTTTCAACCTTAAGATTCATATATTCTACAAATGGCAGACATTAAAATCTTTGCACTATCTATTCACATCCTTTTATCTTTAAAGTTAAGATCCTGTTGGAAGTCTTATGTTGCTTTTCACTAATACAGATTCCATTAAAAAATATAGTCAAACCGTCCAACCCATGCCAGCATGGAAAGCAGACGTTAAACGATGATGATGTACCAGTTATGTACTGAATTCCATTCAGTGAGCCACACCCAGCCTTGTGTAGTTTTGTACCATTGTAAGGAATTATTCCTGAGGCACTGTCCCTGAAAGTCTGCAAACTGATTTGTTTTAAAGGCTTCAGTACAACAATGGAGATGAAATTCATCAGAGATTTTGCCAAGGGAAAATATGGTGACATATTTTATAGAAACAGAAATTTTAAAATATTAAACTCAGATGTTTATGGAAGAAGAAGACTTGAAGTCTTCTTTATGAAACCAGATTTTTTCCTTTCATTATTCAATTTACCATTGTTTAATGGTAGATTAACAAAATCGTTAAAGCATCAGACGAAATGCATTGCAATATTTGATAAATGTTGCCCAACCATATGGTTCTTGGTTTAGTCCCATGAGTGGATTTGGTTGGCAGAAACTGAAAGAAGCCTGTCGTGTATGTATATATATATATATATATATATATATATATACTTTTATATATATATATATATATATATATATATATATATATATACTTTTATATATATATATATATATATATATATATATATATATATATATATATATATATATATATATATATATATATATACTTTTATATATATATATATATATACTTTTATATATATATATATATATATATATATATATATATATATATATATAAATGGGTGTGTGTCTTTCTGTTTGTATTGTTTACCCCCCCTTCCCGCATGCTGCTTGACTGCCAGTGTATTGTTGTGTTTACATTTCCCCTAACTTGGTTCATAAAAACAGACTGATAGAATTACTACCAAGCTGGGGCATGGAATTCTTTGCTAAATATCTTGTGCCCCAGCATGGCCACAATCTCATGACTGAAACAAGTCAAACATAGAATATAAAGATGACTCTTTACATTTTCTGAGTTCAAATCCTGCTGAGATTAACTCTCTTTCATCTCTGGTGTTAGTAAAATAAGTACCAGTCATGTACTGGGGTCCAGTGCAATCAATCAACTCCCTTCTCTCAAATTTTGGGCCCTGTTCTTATATTAGAAATAATGCTTGCAGATCTTGTGGTGTCTTGGGAGGGTCATTACACCAATAATAATAATAACACATGCATTGGTTCAATATGACTTCTTTATTGTTAGTTAATCGATTAAATATCTAACTGACCAATTGACTAACAATAAAGAAGTGATATTGAACCAGTGTGTGTGTGTTATTATTACTGGCATTATGACCCTCCCAAGGCATAACAAAATTTGCTTCAACACACGAATTCTCATCAATATTTTGTAAACCAAAAGCAAAAACGAAATGCTTGCAGAGTTTCTCTCAAAGACTGATTTATTATTTCATAAAAGACAGCACCATCAGGAAGTTTGATTTCATCTTTCTAAATTCTCCTTTCTGTTGTGACTGATTTTGTCCTTTATCTCTCCCTGAATCATTGAAATACATACCAGTAATATGTTGGGGGCCATTCATCTGGAAACTAGTCTGTGTATAAAACAGATATCAAGGCTTTACAGAGTTATAAAAGATTGCGGCACTGGATTTCAAAAGTTCTAACAAAGTGGTAATATTTCTGACAAGTTGGCAGAATCATTAGAACACCAGACAAAATGCTTTGCAGTGTTTTGTCCCATCTCTGTGTTCTGAGTTCAAATGCTTCCAAGGTTGACTTAGTCTTTCATCCTTTTGGGATTAATAAGTACCAGTTGAATACTAGGATTGATATAATCAACTTAACTGCTTCCCTTTAATTGCTGGCCTTGTGCCGAGATTGGAAACTAATATTTCCTGTGCGTCTGTTTACTCTTTTTTGGATACAAATTATTGAGAACTGGCTTTTCTTTCCCTTCTTCTCATTAGAGAGAGAGAGAGACGAACAAAATCTATTTTTACCTGGAATAAACATTATCAAACAAGTTTTCTGAAAAACTCTTGTTTGGATGTGTTGACTTGTTGCAATGGCTCTGAGGATGATTTCGATAGGAATCGTTTGAAAGAATCTTCTGATATTTTAGTTTAGAAGATTTTTCAATGGAAATTTCATAAGAATTCCTCTGCACTTTAAAATTTTTGTTTCAAAATTAAAAAAACAGCAACAAAATTATTGACATTTTCAAATCTAGCAGCATGTCAATTCACTCTTAGTTTCTTTGTGTTTTCATTGTTTTGGAAAATTCAAAAGCTTATACACACACGCACACACACACACACACACACACACACACACACACACACACACACACACACACACACACACACACACTTCATGAAAGAACGTTTTTCAGTTGTAGTTGATGTTATGATGATGATGATATCAAACTATACAAGCCAAATCTGTCATAGTCCTTTCTTTCATAATATTTTTATGTCACTGTTATATAATATTATTATTATTATTCTTTTTATTTATTTTACTCAAATTCTTTTCATCGTTTGTTGAAAATTGCTTTCCTTTTATTATATTTTAACAATTATTGTTTTTGTTTACATTTCAAATTATTTTGGGTGAAATATCAAAATAAATTCTTCATATTTCAACATTTAGATTTTAATGATTCAGACATTGCATTCAATCCTTAGGCAAGGCACTCACCTCTCCATATTTAATGTTTTATGATTAAAATGTTATTAAGCTGAAGAAAGAACATTTCTTTTTAGTGTTAGTTTGTAAAGAAGAGTTGTGGTTTGAAGGAGGAGCAATGAGCGTTGACCTTTACTGGACACCACATACCCCTGCCCAGACACTGAGATTTCGTTTGAACAACATTTGTGCAGAAAAACAGGAAGATTCCAGAAGAAATGGTACCTAACAGCAGCACCATTTCACAGATGCAAGTTGTACTCCATTGTAGGTCCATGTTAATGTACATGTGGTATAGCAGTCAGCTGGACTCCAGTGGTACTCTAGTGCTAGCCTAATGTAAGTGTGTGTGGTTTCTGTAGAATCAGCCATCATTCTTTGGCAGCTGACTTCAGTCCCATCTTTGGATTATCTCAATGCAGAGTGACATCTGCTCAATGATCAGAATAAATAACCACCATTTCTAATCCTGTACTTGGTCTGTATCTACTGATGGCTTTTGAGCCATTACTGTGGAAACTAGAAGACAAGATATTTTGTGACAGATGCCAGCTATAGCAAATTTGAAACCATTATTATTATTATTATTATTATTATTATGTTTATTACTAATGTCTTTTTTTTTTTTTTTTTTGCTTTTGTTATTCAAACCCTATTTCTGTCGACCTCCAAGATCTTCACAGTGAAGATCTGTGGCTTAGTCATTGGGGTATTTGGCTCATAATCATAAGGTCTGGAGTTCAATTCCCGGCGGCGCGTGGTGTCCTTGAGCAAGACACTTCATTTCACATTGCTCCGGTCCACTCAACTGGCAAAAATGAGTTGTACTTGTAATTCAATGGGGACCAACCTTGTCACATTCTTTGTCCTGTTAAATCACCCTGAGAACTACATTAAGGATATGTGTGTCTGTGGAGTGCTCAGCCATTGTACGTTAATTTTGTGAGCAGGCTGTTCCATTAATTGAACCAACTGGAACACTCATTGTCAAAACTGATGGAGAGCCAGGCCATAATCTTTAAGGATAGTTCAATCAGTTTTAGCAGGAAATACTGACTTTGTCAATGATCTCTCCACTCTTGATTAAAGGACCAGTAATATAAGAGGGAATGGTTTCTTTCACTTAGAGCTGTCCTTGGAAGTCAAGCAGGATTCCTTGTCCCTAATTAGCATAATGTTAATTGTTGTTCATCTCAGCCATTATGTTTCTGAGAAAGACAACCTTAGTGTCAATCATGGAGAACCAGTGGAGCATTGGCCAAAATATTCTGTGTTGTTTGCTTTGTTTTTTTTTTGTGTTTTGAGTTCAAATCCCACTGGTTCATTAGTTTTTATTTATTTATTTGTGTGTGTGTGTGTGTTGAGTTCATATTCCATTGGTTCATTAGTGACAAAATTACTTTTTGTGATTCTTTACATTCTGAGTTCAAATCCAACCATGGTCAACTTCATCTTTTCAGTCAATAGAATACCAATCAAATCCCATGGTCAGTTTAACTGTCTTCCCCCTCCCCTCAAGATTGCTGGCCTTGTGCCATGATTAATACAAATTATCATCATCATCATTGTAATCTTATTTTTAATCAGTTTTCCTTCATTTTTTTCCTTATTTTTTTTATTTAATTTCTTTTCTTTAGGTTTTATGCTGTTTTAAACCAAAACTTTCATTCAAAATTAACTCATTTTTTATTATTAATTTCAAATTCTGCATAAATCTTTTCTATCACTGTTTTCAGAATTATTGTGCTTCATTTTTTGTTGTTTTTTCTGTTTCATTTTTTCCGATTTATAATATTCAAATCTATTTAATTTAATCAAAACTAAGAATTGGAAAATATAATGACTTAACAATATTCTTCAAGTAATCTGATATTTTTTTTTACTTTAATTATAATACTGTGTTATTGTTAAATGCTCCACCAATTTTTTTTTTTTTTTTCTAGAAATACAAACTTAAAACAATTCTTCAAATGTATAAAGATAAAAAAACATAAGTAAAATTGGAACATTTTATAGTTTTCTTCAGTTCTACTACAATTGTTCTTGTTCTTGTTGATTGTAGCCTAACTTTTAATTCTTTATTTTTTAAAGGTCCATTATGATCAAAATAATTTGGCAATGGTTTTCATATTTTGTCAACACTGTAAAAGTTTACAATTTAATTTTTTAAAATTGGTGATGAAAAAATGCAAAAAGCAAAACAAAATGGCTGAAGATTGAAGTTGATGTGATACAGATGATATCTCTAGAATAATGCTTAACAACCGGTTAAAACATGGCTCCACAGTTTGACACTTGTTTTATATTTTTTATTCAGATGAAGTCTATTCTGCTCAAACTTCACTTTTACCAACACTCTTAGTTTTCTCCTCCTTCCCTTATATGAGAAATAAAATAAATGTTAAGTTGATGAAGTATTGGACTAACTGCTTCAGATCCATCAACAGTTCAGCTCCACCACATAGCCATTTCATTTTGATCTAGGATCATCATCATCATCATCATCGTTTAACGTCCGCTTTCCATGCTAGCATGGGTTGGACGATTTGACTGAGGACTGGTGAAACCGGATGGCAACACCAGGCTCCAGTCTGATTTGGCAGAGTTTCTACAGCTGGATGCCCTTCCTAATGCCAACCACTCAGAGAGTGTAGTGGGTGCTTTTACGTGTCACCCGCACGAAAACGGCCACGGTCGAAATGGTGTCTTTTATGTGCCACCCGCACAAGCCAGTCCACACTCTGACATTCAGCTAGTTGATGGAAATCGATACATGATCTGCAATTGTTTAATATTCTGTCTACTAATTAGAGTGCTACTAATTACCAAATGTTATGTAATTGACAAAATCTTCCTGGAGCTGTTGGAATTAGAAGCAGGATATTCTCAAATTGATTGAGGTTACAACTATGTACACTATATTCTGTAACTGACTAGCAACTAATTGAAAGAAAGATATTACTAACATTAGTATTGCTACTGAAACTGCAACTGAACCCTGCAAGATGTGGATAACAACAGTATTTTCTAACCATCTGTCGCCATTCCAAAAAATTGTCTGTTCTGATTCATTACTAATAATAATAACGATAATAATATTTTCATAAAACATTTATGAAAGGACACATGTCAAATTAATCATCATCTTATGATGATGACATGTCAAGCTAATGAGTGGTTTTCACAAATGGAAATATTTACTGCTGAAGAGTTATTTAAAATAATAAAAATTAAAATAGGGTCTCCTCATGTAAATCATGGGTGTGTGTGTGTGTGTGTGTGTGTGTGTGTGTGTGTGTGTATCTATATGTGTATATGTAGATATACATGCATATACATATATGTTTACATATATATACAAATACATTTACTAGTACACGCACACACACACACATGCACACACACACATGCACACACACACACACATACATGCATATTTATAAATATATTCATTTACATTTATGAATGCATATGTGTGTGTGTGTATAACTCTTACATTATGATAGTACACACACACACAACTATATATATATGTGTGTGTGTGTGTGTATACATATATATATATATATATATATATGCATATCTGTATGTGTATGTATATATATATATATATATGTGTGTGTGTGTGTATATCTGTGTATATATATGCATACATATATATTTGTGTGTGTGTGTACTATCATAATGTAAGAGTTGTAAGTATATTAAAGTATTTTTTCTATAATGCAAACCTTACCTGATGTTAAACTTAAAATGGAGTGTAGAGTGAATAGACAATAATCCCATGAGAAGTTGAGTTTTGAGCTCAGCTGATCAATTCATATGTTGTTATTATTATTATTATTATTATTATTATTATTATTATTATTATTATTATTATTATCATCTTCATTGTTCCAACATGCACTTCTCTATGCTTGCATGGAGCAGATGGAAATCATTGGAGAAGAGTTTCTATGATTAGATGCCCTTTCTGTCACCAACCCTTATTTGTTTCCATACCTCACCATGGTTGGACATGTTTCCATGCAAGAATGAAAATGTACGAAAATGGTTTGTAGATATATGATGGTGCTGCTCATTTACAACCATCACATAGCAAGACTAGAAAACTCAGGCTCATACACACACACATACACACACACATACACATACACACCTATACATATTCATCCATCTATCTATCTCATCATCATCATCATCATTTAACATCTGTTTTCCATGCTGGTATGGGTTGGATGGTTTGACAACAGAAGCTGGCAACCCAGAGAGCTGCACCAGGCTGCATTTGTTTCTCTGTTTTGGCATGGTTTCTACAGCTCGATGCCCCTCCTAATGCCAACCGCTTTACGGAGTATACTCAGTGCTTCTGGCTTGGCACCAACGGCAGTGAAGTCACCAAGGGACTTGCAAGACAAAGAGTGGGGAGTAGTATTGAAGGGGGAGGGGTGTCATTCTATTGACCCTTGCTTCAGGTGTCACACAATGGCACTGAACCCCCTGTCGCATGGTTTGAAAGTGAACACTTTGACCCCCTCAGCCATGCCTGCAGCTGTGTGGCTGAATAGCTCTCTTCAAAACCTCATCATTAGGGGTTCAGTCCCTCTCCATCAACACTGTTGGCTACCTCCTTTAGCCATGGGTTGATCAATTCCTTGTAAGGGAAAATGGTAACTGAAGAAGCCTGTCATGTGTGTGTGACTGTGCATTTCCCCTCATCTTGATAGGTTTGCATGATGATGGACACAAGAACATCATCATTCTTGCAGATGGAGTAATTCATTTGCAACTCACTGTAAAAACATGTCTGGGCTTCTTGACATGTTACGCTCTGAAACAAAAGCCTCACCACTTATACAAGTGTGGGTGGTTTAGAAATATCTTCCGAAGCATGTCCAGGTTATAAACTGGGAGATCGTTACCTGACTTGAAAACAAATGAAATTTTGTGTGAGAAAGGATAAACACTTGGCTGTCGAAATCTCTTCTTCAACTTAGTCACATCTGACCCAGAAAGGAAAAATAAATGTTTGAAATGTTGAAACAAGGTTTTGTGTATTTATATATATATATATATAAATATATATACATAAATATATATATATATATATATATATATATATATATATATATATATACATACATACATACATACATACATACATACATACATACACACACCAGAATAAGCACATAAATGTGAAACTAAGTGGCAAAAATAGTACTCGAATACCAGAGGTAGAGTAATATGCTTATTAATAAAGTATATATAATGCCAACCACTCTCAGAGTGGTTGGCATTAGGAAGGGCATCCAGCTGTAGAAACTCTGCCAAATCAGATTGGAGCCTGGTGTTGCCATCTGATTTCACCAGTCCTCAGTCAAATCGTCCAACCCATGCTAGCATGGAAAGCGGACGTTAAACGATGATGATGATGATGATGATATATATATATATATATGCATGTGTGAAAGGAAGTTTGATTCCCAACTACCAGGTTCAGTCCCACTGCGGGACACTTTGGGCAAGTGTCTTCTACTATAGCCTTGGGCCAACCAAAGCCTTTTGAGTGAATTTGGTAGACAGGGATTGTAAGAAACCCCTCGTATGTGTGTGTGTGTCTTTGTGTCTGTGTTTGTCCCCCACCGCTGCTTGACAACTGGTGTTGGTGTGCTTATGTCCCTATAACTTAGCAGTTTTGCAAAAGAGACCAATAGAATAATTACCAGCCTTTAAACAAAAAGAAAGGACTGGGGTCGATTCAGTCGACTAAAATTCAAAAGATAAATATATATATAAACCACACACACACACTGGTTTGTTCAGTCATGTTTACATCTGATTTTTCATGCTAGCATGGTTAGACAAATATGGTTTTGAGGTGTTTTTTTTACAGCTGGATGCCTTTCCCGATGCTAACACTTACCTATTTTTCAAGTAAGGGACTTTTTTTTTTATTCTCCACAGCTTCAAAGGGATGAAGTGAGTAAACAAGCAATTGACGGGACAACAACACTGAATGACATTCAAATAAGCAAACGCAGATGTATATCCAGGCACACATGCATGCATATATGGATGCACATACATATATGCAGTCATATTATATGCATATATGTATGTATGTGTGTGTATTGTACTAATTTGCTGGAAATATTACTGATATGTTTAATACAAAATTGGAGGTTTCGATTTTAAATTTCCATAACAAAAATTTTCTCTTCCTGTTTTTTATTTTCTTTGGGGTTTTCTTAAATTATATTTTATTTATTCCATTTTTCCATTTCCCTCTAAACTTCTACTTTGTGTTGCAAAATTGGTAAAAAAATTTTCATTGAAGAACATGTCTGGTATTATTCCATAACTTCTTGCCATATTCATGTATTTGGTAGCTAAAACTGCTTCACCGTAATTTTTACAAGAGAAATGTTTCTCTTTGTTTTGTCAAAATATTTTATCCAATTTCTTCTCTTTTATTAAATTTGATGCCAACCAAATTGTTTTTGTTATTTACCTTGCAATTCCATCCAAAGTGTTGAACCAGAAAAAGATGAGATCCCAAATATAGAAATATTGTTGATTCTTTGTAAATAAAAATAACTTGTATGCTTGTTAGATATTATCTGCTCAAGGAGGGCTCACTGTCGACACATTACAACTGTTTTTTAGTTTTTATCATTTCAGTTCAAAACTTTGAACTTTATCAAACACAAAAGTTGAAAAAAAGAAAACTATTTTAATTAGCACTTGTTAACAAAGGCAATCCGTTATTTCTTTATTATGAATTGTTTTCAACAGTTTTAATTAACGAGTTTTATTTACCTGTGTTCTAGAAGGGCTGTTTTTGATTTAAAGAAAAATAAAAGATTATTTATTTGAATATTTCAGTTTTATTTTTACTTCAGTAACGTTGAATCACCAAGCATAAACATTTTGTTATTTTCCTCTTAATTTTTCTTTTCTCTGTTTGACTAATTGACAAATATATCTATTTAATCCTAACCCTGAATAATTATCTTAATTAAAAAAATATTCTGTTATCTGAACAGTCTGGAAAGTAGAAATATATTACAGGTTTTTTTGTTTTTTTTACTCTCTAATTGCAAAATATTCTCTTGTATGTCTCATATTCTTGATTCCCCCCACACACAAACACACAAACACTTATCGCGGTGCTATTACATCATAAGAGAGAAATGAAATCATGATAACTGCTTTCAAACATGTTTCTTTGGATGTCAACCAGAGACATTATTTTAAGCTTTTTCTTTGGTTCTGTTACATTATCACACACACACACACACACACGTTCTTATGTCAAGTTATATAAGAAAAACAAAGGAACACAAAACTGAAGGATTACCCGGTATTTTTTAGTAGAGAACACATTCAGTAAACTTTTAAAGGAAAATTGTTGACAGTAACTTCAAAGTTTCAGTTTGCTTCCTTTCATCAGACTCTAATGAAGGCAAGCTAGTTGAAACTTTGAAATCACTGTCAATCTTTTCTTTGTAAAAGTTAACACACACATACACACACACAAATACATAAGCAAACAAAAAGGGAGAGTTAGGAAACAAGAAGAGTTTTAATAATTCCATAGAGGTTACAGCTGTTTCATAATCCACTCAGAATTATATCACCAGCTTCAATGTAGAGATATATATAAACACACATGGAAAAAAAA
The DNA here is from genome assembly GCF_046866305.1 of Octopus bimaculoides. Taxonomy (NCBI): domain Eukaryota; kingdom Metazoa; phylum Mollusca; class Cephalopoda; order Octopoda; family Octopodidae; genus Octopus; species Octopus bimaculoides. The sequence continues at coordinate 8,808,280 of NC_142928.1, read as the reverse complement.
AATATATATATATATATATACATATATATATATATATATATATATATATACACACACACACAAACAGACGATGCATCCATATGCATATAATGATACGGTGATGATGTAGAGAAGAGAGAAGACTACACCCTCAGACCATACGAGGAAGAATGCCTCAAAGATTCTGCATATATTAGTATAATAGTCATTCATTTATACATGATGTGGAATGGATATAATATTAGAGAAATTAATAGAGCAGATGGTAATTAATCAAAAAACAAGACAAAACAACAAGAGAGTCCATGAGAAATAGAGATTTGTACATATCAAATCACTTACCTCACAAGGACACCTCCATAATCAAACACATCCACACACACTCTCTCTCTCTCTCGCTCCTTTTCTCTCTCTGCTTCTCTCCCTCCTCTCACTACTTCTCTCGCTTCTTTCCCTTTCTCCCGCCTCTCTCTTTACTTCTCTCTCCCTCCTCTCTCTCTACTTCTCTCTCTCTCTCTCTAAATGGACAGTGGAGAGATGATGCTGTTCTCATTTCAAATGTCCCTGATGAAACCATTTCAATCTAAAATATATTCCACAAAAAAGAAAAAAAATGCCCACTGCCTTGCAATTATTATCCTTTGGAGTTGCAAAAGTTGGTATTTTTGATGCCAGAGTCAAAACGGTCAATTGTGAAACTGCAAATTATTTAGAATATATTCTCAAATCTCTTGTACATGTCACCTAAAACCTGCAGCTCAACCATGTGTGTTGATATTAGTGAACCCCATTGACACAGTGGATTGCCGTGACAATAGGGGGGATTGGGGTTTCCACTTCCCATGCAGTGTGTTTCAGATATCTTCTTACTCTCCAAACTCCAACCATGTTAGGGTTTAAAGTCAACACTATGAACTAGTGAAACACTCGTTAATGATACACTTCTCCTACTGCTTGCAGTGGTCAGCTGACTCACTCCATATTAGTTATTTGTAACTAGGTTAATGACCAGGGTTTAGTATGTTGGCCCCAAAATGGACACAGTACAGTGCTAATAGTAGTTGTAGTGGGACGGTGGGGGGGGGCACATCACTGCATCCACCATTTGTTGGTGATTCCCTACTACTACTACCCCTGGCAGATGACACTGTTGCACCGCTCAGGCAACAACCCTCCAACCTACGGGGTTCTCATGAGTAGTTGTTGCTGATGAAGGTTTTACAAGGTCAGAGTGCAAATCCTACCTTGACCTCTTTTCATTGCCTTTTATGACATGGGAAATCTTGGGTCCATTCTTTGACATGCTGCTCCCCACACAGCATTTGAGCAGTGTGAAATGAAGTGTTTTGCTCAAGAGCATAATATACTGCCTTGTCTGGGAATTGAACCCACAACCTTGTAATCAGGAGTGCAGCACCCTAAACACTAAGCCATGCCCCTTCACACTACTAGTTATAGCAGCCAATCCTTTAAGCAGTCAGTTCCACCATCTTGGTTGCAACTATTATTTCATGAGCTTTTAACTCTAAAAACTCGTTATCTCTTCTCTAATGAACAAGGTAAAGTCATGTAAGGAATCACCAACATTAATTACTATTTTATTATAAGACAAACACACTTTGAAACTATTTCTAACAGAATTCAGTTAATTAGTTAATTAGAGAGTGGGGTGGGGTAGGAGGAGAAACCATTTTAACTGTGATTTAATTTCAAAAATAAATTTTACAGATTAATTAGTTTTGATATTTAAATGAAAGTACATGTTAAATATAAGATGATTTTGCATATATAAATGTTTTTTATAAGCTAATAATGATAATGATAATAATAATGATAATTAATAATTAGTTACTATTTATTGGCAGGTTTTATGTTGTGGTATTTCAATGGTGTTTACTGGGCTGACAATCATAGTTTTCTTATTTATTATATTATAATAATCTGTTGTTTTTTTGTTGTTGTTTTTTGTTTTTGTTTTTCTTTTATTAAATAATAAATTTTAGAGAAAGAAGCTTTTTTTTCTGAAATGTATTTAAAAAGAGAAAAGATATCTAGCCATTCCTCCATGAAAAGTTTGTTTCACTTATGCTGCTCTACTAAATATTATTAAAATCATGATAAAATAAGATAATCTGATATTTATGTAACTTTTCAGTCAGACTATTTTTCTGCCATTTTTTGGTTTTTTTAAACAAAGAAAAAAAATGTTTCTAATCAGTGAAAAATTAACTTTTCTCTTAAATTTGGAATAAAGCAGGCTTTATCATGATCAACCTTAAAATATTGACTTTTTAATTTTTTTTTTTTTTTTAATGTATTTTAGAGAATTCATTCTCCTGGAAAATGTTATTTTTTTAAAAACTATTTTTCTTGTTGTTGTTGCTTTATTTACTTTTTGTTTTTTAAACATAACTGATGATCCCAACTAGTTAAACTTTACAACTAATTAGTCATTAATCTACTCTAGGTTAATTAAAATATGTTGAAAGAATTGCAGTGAACACCTTTCTTATTTTTATGTTTAGACTTTCTTATTGTTTTTTTTTTAATTAACTTTAAAATGTTTTTCCAAATTCCTTCATTTCTTTCCAAATGCTGCTTCCTTCCTGTTGCATAAAACTGTTCTCTCTCCTTACCAAGGGATTACTATGGAAACAGCTATTAGTTCTTAAAATTCTTGATATTATTACGATTATTGTTATTATTATTATTATTATTATTATTATTATTATTGTTATGTTTTTGCCAAATGTTCAATAAATAGTTACAAGTTATTAACTTTGAAAAAAAATGTTGTTCTTGTTCATTTTTCTTGTCTTTTTTTAATATTTTATATCTTTACAAATCTTGTCCTTCACCAAACAGTTGTTGTTGTTTCTGCTGTGATAGAATCGAATCCGGTGTCATTCACCATTCTCTGTATTCATTGGTAGATTATCACCTCTGCAATTGCTAATCATTGACATAAAAACCCACAAGACCATCATTTCCTCAATGGTTGGAAATGGTTTTAACTTTCTGTCTAAAACTGAGACTTTATTCTAAATCCTGGAGCCTTCTTGAATATTTCCCAAGTAATTTCAGCAGGTTCATTTGATGTTTTCACACACGCTAAACATGTCATTGTGTTCTCTAAGACTCAATGATGTAATGAGTTTTTATACTGGTGTAGGTAATGACATTGGATGAGGGTTGTGCGAGTCATACTTAGCTTGTTAGTGTGTTTGTTGGTGGATATCCCATTGTTATTGTATTGGGTCTCAGGAAATACTGTTTCCATGTACAAAGTATTGAAACTGTTGTTAGTATTCTTGAATTTACCATTATTCTTTATTTACTTATCACTTTCTCTTTCTCTCTCTCTCTTACTTTCTATCTTTCCCTTTATATATATATATATATATATATATATATATACACACATAGAAAGGGAAAGAGAGATAGAAAGTAAGAGAGATCATATATGTGTAAGATTATGAGGCAAAGAGGAGATATGCAAACAAGTAAGACGTGGAATCAGACAAGCAAAGGTATGTGACTGGAAAAGCATACAAATAGAAAGCAAAAATGCAACAATCAAAGACATAAACAATGAAAATAAACATGTTAAAAGGAAAAACAGAAATAAATCTAACATTCTGGGTGACGGCCTTTATTAAAGGGAAAGGATAAAGAGAAGCAAGAGAGAGAGAAAATATATACACGTCTTCAATTTGGTATTGTATATTTTTTCTCTTGCCTTCTTCAGGCTGGTGGTTGACCTGAAATTTTGACAGGCTCTTGTGAGACTTTCCAGGTAGTTACTGGTTACCAGTGCTATTTCTTCTGTAAATAATATGTCTCTGGTGAGCACTCCACATACTTTAGTGTTTTTTTTTCCTTCAGTCAAGACAGATTCAGCAGTTTCTCATTTGATCTTGTGTGAAGACAACACCACCAGTTAATGTTCTAAAGGCATGCTTTAGCATGGCAGCAAAGAAGATATCAAACAGAACGGAAACAAGCACACAGCCCTGTTTCACTCCATTGCAGATACTGAATGATTCTGAGAAAGAGCCATGGAATTGAATAATACCTTTCCATATATGTGGAATGAATGAAAAATCTTCAATAAACATCCAATATTGACAAAGATTTTGAATAAGTTGTCTCTGTTCTCAAAGTTGGAGACCTTTGTGAGGTCAATGAAAGCAATGTTAAGTGACCGTCTTTGCAATTTGCAGTTACCTTGCTGTTGTCATAGAGGTAAGATGATGTCACATGTGGATTATTCTGGTTGGAAGCTGCAGTGAAAATCAGAGTATTCAGTTTCAGCAAATTTCTTCAATCTAAGCAGAGACTTTTCTTGACGATGCCCAGCAAGAAGACTCCTCTGTAATCATTGCATTCATTACAATTCCCTTTGTTCTTGGACAGAGTAACTGTATTGCATTTTTCCAATCTTCTATGGCACTGCTCCTTCTTTCCAAGACTGGCACAGTAGTTTGTTTAGGTGCCACGACAGGATGCTCTTTGCCCATTTGATGGCCTACGATGGAATGTCATCCAATCCTTGGTATCTTGCCAATGTGAAGACAATCAACAGTGTTTCTCACTCCCATGATAATTGACAATCTATCCAGTTCCCACCTCACTGGCAAACAGTCCATGATGTCTAACACACTGAGATGGTGTTCTCTGTAGAGTTTGGAACAATTCTCTACTTGTCTTTCCATCTGCTTCTCTTTGTCTTTGATGGTCTCATCTGTTATGGTTTTCAATGGTGCTGTCATGTTCGTGGTTGGGTTAATGACCTTCAAACATTCCATGGAAGTCACCTGTGTCAAATGATGATTGAATACCTTTGCAAAGTTATGGCATTTGGCTGTTCTTAATACTTGCAATGGTACCTGGGTTGGTCAGCATTGATATCTTGTGTAGTTCAGTATGCTTTGCCTCATTAACAGTGGTCAACTTGACTGAACTTGTCTCAAGCCAGTCCTCTGCTTTGCTTTTTTTTTCTTACCAATGACCTTCAGTGCAGCTATGTGAATTGTATTCCTTCTAAAAATCCCATCTCGTCTGTGCCTCTCTGTCTCATGTTGGCACCTGCAGGGAGCTCCTCCTGTAATCTGGTGAACTTTTCTGCTTTACCTGGATGTCGTATTTTACTGACATCAATGCACTGTTTTCTGGGTAATTTCCTATGATGTGTCTTCTTTGGCTGAAGTTTGATCTTGCAGCGAACCAAAGAGTGATCTGTATCGCAGTCAGCTCTCTGGAATGATAGAATCATGAGAACATTCCTCAAATGCCCTTTCTTGCCCTTCACTTGTCCAAGTGAAGGGCAAGGATCAGTACGATCTGGCATCAGTGTTGTCACAGAAATTGCCAGAACAATATTGAAACAACGTTGAATTGTTTTAGAAGAAAGAAAATAATGATCTATGCTAATTAAAGCATTCAACTTTGGATGTTGTTCTTGTTTTTTTTTTTTTTTTATTGCTCTGTCACTGAATCGCTACACTGATAGAATGACAATAATAGTTTGCTAACATCTGTCATTCGCTTGCTCAGTGTCATACTGGTATGTCCAATAAAGAGTTCATGGAAGCTTTTACATGTTATACATATATTGTGTAAATCACAAGAAAAATTGTTTTTAATTTTGATGGTAGGGCCTTCTTTGTAGGAGAATTTGGGGCCTTCATATATGTGGCTACATATGCCACAGTTTCGTTGTTTGCATTTACTGACTTTAGGATTCATACTTAGTGCATGCACCTTGACACTGGTCTCCTTTTTTTAGTGATTTCGTTTGTCACATTTTTATTATCGGATGTTTTTCCAAGATGTATTTCAATTTTTGATACTGAAATAGTATTGGTAGATTAAACCAGATGGTGGTGAAGATTTCAATGTTCTTCAGGTTGTGGATGTGTGGAAAGAAGCTTGCTTCCCAACCACATGATTCTGGGTTCAGTCCTACTGCATGGTACCTTGGGTAAGTGTCTTCAACTATAGTCTCAGGCTGACCAAAGCCTTGTGAGTGGATTTGGTAGACGGAAACTGAAAGAAGCCTGTCATAGATATGTGTATGTATGTCTATGTTTGTTCCCCACTCCCATCGCTTGACAGCCGATGTTGGTGTCTTTACATCCCCATAACTTAGCGGCTCGGCAAAGAGACCAATAGAATAAGTACTAGGCTTACAAAGAATAAGTCTTGCTGTCGATTTGTTCAACTAAAAGTAGTGCTCCAGCATGGCTGCAGTCAAATGACTGAAACAAATAAAAAAAATATATATATATACACACCCACAAATATACATATATACTCACATAGATGTACACAAATATACATAAACACACACACATATATATATATACATGCATATATGTATATACATACAGAGATATACACCTATGCATATACATAGCACATGCAGCCCTACATTTATATATACTTATATTAAATAACGTGATATAAACCAAAATAATATATAAAGAATGATATATAGGAAAATGTAGACGAATAACAGGAAGTTAGATCATACATCGGACTATCATATGTTCCACTATTTATTGAATACAGACGTTGCAAACAAATGTGTCCAGAATGCGAAACCAGGAGGTCGATAACATAGTATGACCATTTTGTTTTTGGATTTGGTTTGCGAGATTCTTTTGGTGAGTTCTTGTGTTGAAGCATATTCTGTTGTGTCTGGGGAGAGTCATTTTCTTTTTGTGCCTTATAATTTAACACTCAACAGTATTTTCCTAAAATTTTCATTGCATCTTGCAACCTTTTCAATAGTCAAGACTATTGAAAAGGTTGCAAGATGCAACGAAAATTTTAGAAAAATAAATAAGAAATAAGTGGAAATTTTACTGGTGAATATGTTAAATTATAAGGCACAAAAAGAATATGACTCTCCCCAGAAACAACAGAATAGTGTGACTAATCTTTCAAATAATATTTAAATGAGACGAGTATACTTAACTACATTACAGGGTATGGATAAATAGAAGCTAAGAAGTTAAGAGATAAATAGGATTGCTCAAAGCCTGTTAAATAACTGGCTTAAAGTATGAATATGTGTTTGTAATATGCGAGCATTTCACCCTAAGTTCAATAGACTTATTAAGGATATTACATGAATGTTTAAGTATTTCCCATAATTTACCAAATTCGAGGTCATTTGGAATCTAATTTTTTTTTTTGTCTTTTAATTCCCAAACTTATTTGCGAATGATGTAACGTTAGCCTTATTACAATTGTTGAAAGTATAAGAATGATTATATATTCTTTGCTTGAACTTGTAAGAAGTGGAGCTGATGTAAGTAAAAGAGTTTCACTAAAAATATCTATAGATGTGACATCATAACCTTGTGATTCTTCCTGTGACATTCTAATCGCATATCTATATTATTGGAGGTGTGACCTTTCAATGCAGAGAAATAGCAGCTTGACCTCGAGAGACTTTCTGATCACCAATTTACGCACCCATGTCAAGTAATGTTACTCCAGAGATACTTCAGAGGAATCCTATTTTGCCCAACATTCATAAGCATAGGTGAGGATGAGCACAAAAACCAATTTGAAGACAGTGAGATTGTTTTGCTTTTTACCAACCTCTCCCTTTCTGAGGGTCAAATGATGGTATAATGGGACTCAAAGATTCATGATACCTGTGGAGTATCTCCTTCTCCCATTGCTATTATTTTCTGTAGTCTTAGGATCTGGAACCCGAAAGAAGAAGCTCACAGGCGGATGCAATTCAATGGTTATTTATTTAGTTCTCATTCATGGGGGTTCGCTCCTGGCAACCATCCGTATGGCAGTGTGTAGTTCATAATAGCCCCGTTCACGTGAGGTAAATTACCTCTGGTGATAATGGGTGAAGTTAGAGCAGGACCAGAATCTGCTGTGAGCTGCCAGTTTGTTGTGTTGCTCAGCGTGAGCGTGAACGCAAAAGAGAGAATCACCTTAAATAGATGTTGCCCACGAGAGCCTCGCTGTGGTCTCACACATGGCAAACATGGTTGTAGGCGAGACCTCGCTGTTGTCTCAGACATGGAAATGGCTGCCGACGAGATCTTGCACAAAATGGCACTGGCTTCTTGTATCACACTACAATGGAATTGATGCATTACTGCACCAGCAGCTGCAATCCTAGCATCCGATTCAGCCTCCCATCCCTGAGATACTGCAGCTTTTCCAACGCTTGGCTGCGAACCTATTGAGAGCATGACGGAGATCACCGACTTAGGTTTGAGAGGGTTTTTTTCTGTTTCTGGCTATATTATGTGGCATACACAGTTGCTAATGGTTTATATAACAGGAAAAGAGCCTTCAACATCTGTTGTTGTGCTTCTACTGTTATGTAATTATTATGATATTTTGTTGAAACATGTGTAGGTTCTATAAGGCCCAAAATACCATATCTCCATGTTATTATTCGGCTTGTATTCTGTACACTAGACTATCTCGAAGTTGATGTCTAACTTTGAAATACACTGGATATTGGAGTGCAATGTGAAACACAATAATGATCCCGATTTTTGGTTGCATGTTCAACTTCACTGTGTCTTTTGAAGAAGGGTGCCTTTAGCACGAAAGCCTAATGTGATGGCTTTGGAGGGGCTGTCATCAGAACCTCAATGACAACATAAAGTGTGGGAGCTGTACAACACTAGGCCGTCTACTCCTTTCCTAGGTTGCATATATCGACCATCTGAAGTCCCATAATCCTATCGATCCAGTGGAAGTTACAACTTTCTCTGTCATACTTCAGATCAGCAGTGGAACTGAATAGTCATCTGAGAGGTCATGGAAGGAATGTCAGAAATGATATTGAAAGCAAGTTCAGAGAGACGGCAATCGTCTTTGAAGATGGAGCACTCACCACATATGTATATGAGTGTTTTACTTTGTCATTGTAGCTCGGTCATGTTGGAGCAACCGCCTTAAAGAATTTTCGATTGAACAAATCAAATCCAGTACTTCTTCTATTCTATCGGTCTCTTATCAAACTGCTATGTTGCAAGGATGTAAACAAACCAACAATGGTCATCAAAGAGTAGTAGGACACACACACACACACAACGCTATAGTAGAAGACACTTGCCCAAAATGCCACACAGTGGGGCTGAACCCGGAACAATGAGGTTGGGATGCAGACTTCGTACCGCACAACCACTTCTGCACCCATATTTACTGCTTATAATTTAGACAGTTTCTATCAATAATTTAGTTTCTGTGGGTGAGTTAAATATAACAAAAAGCTCAAACTAAAACAAAAGTGATTGCCTAAAAGCAAACACCCATAACAAAATTTAAAAAATGTTTCGTGGCAGCCTCCGGATGCCGAAACCCGGGATTGAACCGGGGACCTTTAGATCTTCAGTCTAACGCTCTCCCAACTGAGCTATTTCGGCTGCCAAAATTGCATGATAAAATTTAACATTTTGTACTCATCTGAGAAATAATGTTGCTGTACGCAAAAATGTGTGTGGATATACGTGTGTATAAAATTGTAGGTAGATATATTTTCTGTCTTTTCAATTCATTTCGTGTTCATCAGGTTGTTTCGACCAGAATATTGCTGCAGCTCCATTTCCCACCGTGTCTGCAACAGATATATGTCTCTCTTCATAAAAACCAGAAAAATATTGATATTAATAACACTTGTTGATTGTGATATCGTTGTCTCGATATGTTTGATCAGTTTATTTCGATTTGTATTAGTCTTAATTATTAGATGGATAAATAATTAGTTGGTCGTTTGAAATTAACCAGAATTCCCCGCATTTTTAATGTGAATAATAAATATTTGACCTGATTTAATGAAATAATGAAGGAATATAGTGGGAGGAGGAGGAGGAGGAGGAGAGACGTGAATGAGAGAAGCAAAAAGAGAGAAACTGAGAGGAGAAAAGCAGAGAGGAAGAAAGAGGAGGAGTAAGAGAGAGAGAAAAAAAAACAGATAGACAAGAGACAAAGAAGGAGAGAGGAAGAATAAGTGGAATGAGAAAGAAAAGAAGAGAGCGATGGAAAGAAAGCAAGAAGATGGCGGAGGAGAAGCGGGGATGGGTCATCTATCCAAGGGACATAACTCTTGAATGTGAGTTGCTTTTTTTAACCTAAATATTTTTTTAAACTAATTAAAAATTGTTTTAAGGTCTATATTTATGGTTGTTTAAAATATTATTTAACGGAAACAAATTGTTAATTACTGACTGTTCTTTTTAGAACAAACAGTTCTGCTAACCAACAAGTTAAATTACCAGACACACCTTGTGTGTGTGTGTGTGTGTGTCTGAGTACGCATATTTATGTTTGTGTGTGGGTATCTCCATATGTACGTGTGTGAGTGTATATATATGTGTCTATGTACGTATGTATGTGTGTGTACGTGTTCTGCCTGACACGGTTTTCAGAAACAAACCTCCACACACCAGTGTGATGGTGTACCAAGGCGTCGTTGTTTCAAACTTCTACCTCCCAGGCACTTGCTTCGATCAATCATTGACATTAAATGGGAGGATTAAATCACTAACATGCTATCTTTCAGAAAGCACAAGCAGACGGCCTGGAAGCCTCGATAATTAAACATTAGCTCAGTGGACGAGACATAAACATCGTGTGTGAGCAACATCAGATTTACTGAGGTATTTCACTGCAAATAGCCTTTGAGTGGCTCCTCTATAACATTGCAATGATCAACTCAGAGACACCAACGCTGGTCTAAAATGGTAGGAATAACAAACAGCGGTTTGGTATCACTAATATCAAACCAGCCCGACTCTCACAGAACTGTTTAAACAAGAACTATGCAGAAAAGGAAGAAACCAAACGAAGGAGACTAAAATGTTGTCAAAAACTTTTATTTGCACCTCTGTTTATTGAGGGTTGCTGATAGAGCCCCATCTATTGAAAGCTGTTTGGGAAGGCTCTCGAAAGACTAGTGAGGGACAATGACTTTCAGAAGAGCCAGAGTTTAGTCTATACCATATTGTTTAAAGTATATGTTTACAAATACAAAAAAATACTTAAAACTGTATGAAGTTAATATTCTGAAATGCCATAAAATTCAAGGCATTAAGTTTATATATATATATATATATATAGTGAAAAAAATAAGTTCAAAAAGAACAATTCAAACTTTATGAGAGTTCCAAAAAGAGAGAAAGAATGATTTCTAATAAAGATTCATCATATTCATAAAAATCAGCCAGAGCAAGTAATAAAAATATGAAAATAATACTTGAAAAATTTCGTTATAGGTATAAATATACCATAAACGAGTATTAAAAAAAAATGGAGAAAAAAGATGTTGAATCAAAATTCTGTATTAAATCCAATTTTGATTCAACATCTTTTTTCTCCAATTTGTTATACTTGTTTATGGTATATTTATACCTATAACGAAATTTTTCAACTATATATATACGTGTATATATATATATATATACATATATATATAATATATATATATATCGGTCTTTTCATAATGTAACCTCGTGGGCATCGGTACCATTTTCCTCTTTCTCCGTTCTTCCATTCTCCGAACTTTCCATCTTTCCGACGAAGGGCTACGCCCGAAACGTCATACACTCTCTCTTTCCTTTCCTGAGCGTCCAATAATACTATCCATATCACGTCCTCACTTTGTTGTTTTTTTGTTTTTTTGTTATTGTTTTTTTTAACTATATATATATATATATATATATATATATATATATATATATATATTTGCACGCGAGTCAGCTAAGAGACCATAAGTCAGGGAGAAGATGCAATCCTATAACTCAGTAGAGTGTGTATATTATCTGAATTTTATTCTATTAAGTATCCATCACAGCTGGTCTTACTACTCGGTTTCACAAAGAGAATACTGTGGAGTGTTAGGTAACAATCCAATTATATAAATCTGCGCTCTTCAGAGTTAGCCGGTATGGAAAGAAATATGTCAACTGTAGTCGCCATATTCCCTTCCATATCGGCTAACTCTGATGAGCGCAGAGTTATATAATTGGATTGTTACCTAACACTCCATTGTATTCTTTATGTGAAACCAGTTGGTAAGATCAGCCGTGGAAGAGAATTAGACTAGATGAATTACAGTTTGGCTTCGTCCCAGGGAGAACACCACAGATGCTATTTTCATAGCTAGGCGACTGCAAATAGAAGGATTTAGCTAAGAACAAGTCATTGTACTTGGCATTTGTTGATCTAAAGAAAGTCTTCAACAAAGTAGCTCGCTCTCTGATATGGTGACCTGTGAGGAAGCTAGAGATAAATGAATGGCCTGTGAAAGCAGTACTGGCCATGTATAGGGGTGTTGTTAGTAAGGTAAGAGTTGGTCATGCGTACATTGATGTACAGGTAGGTGTCCACCAAGGATCGGTCTTCAGCCCCCTCGTATTCATCATTGTCTTCCAGGACATATTAGAGGAATTTAAGACTGGAAGCCCATGGGAACTATTATATGCTGATGATCTTGTCCTCGTAACAGAATTAGAAAAGAAATTCCGGGTGTGTAAGAGCAGTAATGTATTTATATGCAGTTAAATCTATGTCCAGTCATAGAGTGACCAATGGTTTCACATACATAAAGGGCTTATATAAATGAGAGTTTGGAGGGCTATATCATCCAGGTGGATACCATGGTGGCTCTCAGTTATGTTCCAGGTAACGGCTAACCACATTGATCAATATTTAACATATATGACCACTAATAGTTGTCAGTCACTCTGTAAATTCATCCAATAGGTAATTCCGTGTTCATTTCACTGTATGTCTGGAGTAAATATTAGCAATAATTACAATGATAGAGAACATGTAGACTTTCCTCTTGATTTATACAGCTTATTCTTATGACCATAATAATAAGCTGTATAAAATTGTAAACTAAGGGGAAATAAATTTTGAGGATGGACAAGTCTCCATGTTCTATCTATATTGTGATAATTATTGTTAATATACAAGGGAGTACCCCCAAAGAAACCGGAATTTTGCAATGTTATTCACTTAGTTTTCCATGCTTACACTTTTATCACCTTCAATGTAATCTCCATTTGAAGCACTCCATCAGTCCAGATGTGTTTTCCACTGTTCGAAGCAGTCTCAGAACTTTGGCGAAGTGATGCTTTTTAATGCCTCTGTTGTTTTTTTTTTTCTTCACCTCTTCCCTTTAGGGACTTTTTTTCATTTGGGGGAACAAAAAAAAATGTCACAGGGAGCAAGATTGGGGGAATAGGGAGGATGGATAAGTAGGGTCATGCCATTTTTGGTCAAAAACTATCTCACATTCAAGGTGGTATGTGCAGGTGCATTGTCGTGATGAAACCAGCACTCACCATTTTGCCAGAGGTTGGAGTGTTTCTGTCTCACCATGTCTCACAAAACACTTCAGAACTTCCAAGTAAAATGTTTGGTTAACAGTTTGAGGAACAAACTCTGTGTGGAGAATTCCTTTTGCATCAATGAAACAAATCAGCATCGTCTTCATAACGGACTTCTCTTGATATGTTTTTTTGGGGGGGGTTTCGTGACATTGAATGCTTCCTTTGCCTTGATTGCTGCTTCATTTCCAGGTCATAGCTGTAGCACCAGCTGTCATCACCAGTGACGACCTTCGGAAAAATGTCTGGATCAACCTCCAACTGTTTTTTCAGTTCACGACATGCATTCAGTCCTGACTGCTTTTGATCTTCCGTGAGCAAACGAGGCACAAATTTTGATGTAGCTCTTTTCATTTGCAATTCCTTGCTCAAAATTTGTTGGCAGGAGCTCCAGGACTCACCAGTCATATCAACAAGTTTGTCAATGGTTCAGTGAGTTTGTCATGGTTCATGAAATTTTCATGATGTTTTTATTCGTTCAGGAGGTCAAAGGTCATCCTGAACAAGGTTGGTCTTCAAACAACAAGTGACCATCTCTAAAGCATGGAAACCACTCGTAAACTTGTGCTTTGCTCAAGGCAGCGTTCTTGTAAGTTGTTTCAAGCATGACAACTGTTTTGGCTGCTTTTTTTCCCCAGCAGGAAATAGAATTTCACACAAGCACGTCGTTCCTTTATTTCAATCATTGCAAAAATTGACAAACAGGGGAGAAGCACTGCCAAACAATGATGCACCATGTGGCAGCACAACTTCACTCATTGAAGCCGGTAAGCAGACTGATGCCTGAAGGTTGCATCAAGTGACTTCTAGCAGCAAAAGTCTGAACTACAACTGGCTTGCCCCACAGAAAACATTTCTGGTAACTTTTGGGTACCCCCTCACTCCTGTGCAGGTGGCATGTAAAATACACCATTTTGAGTGTGACCGTTGCCAGTACTGCCTGACTGACCTTCATGCCACTGGCATGTAAAAGCACCCACTACTCTCTCGGAGTGGTTGGCGTTAGGGAGGGCATCCAGCTGTAGAAACTCTGCCAGATCAGATTGGAGCCTGGTGCAGCCATCTGGTTCACCAGTTCTTAGTCAAATCATCAAACCCATGCTAGCATGGAAAGCAGACGTTAAATGATAATGATGATGATGATGATGATA
>NC_142928.1:8778762-8788762 GCF_046866305.1 Octopus bimaculoides | reverse complement strand
ACTTTGTTAAACTTTCCAAATAAAAATCTTATATAAACAATTTACCTAGCTCAAAGTTAAATTAATACCTGTGTCTTCTTAAGGATTCTCCCACTCCTATTCAAATTATCTCTAATCTAACATACAAAGGATATATTTCTTAACTGACCCTTTTCTAATCCTTAGCTGTTACCCCTAATTTAATTCAAATTAACCATTGTAAATCTAATAATTTTCGATATGACCATAGAAGTGGGCAATAATTTATAATTTTTATATACATTTATTATGCACCCAGTAGACACCCCTGTTCCTTCTTCATTTATATCTTAGAAGCTTTTATTGAAACTGAAACAGTGAGTTTGTCTCCCAGCTTAGGTTTTACGTTACTATGAGTGTGTGAGTGTGAGTGTGTGTGTGTGTGTGTGTGTGTGTGTGTGTGTGTGTGTGTGTGTGTGTGTGTGTGTGTGTGTGTGTGTGAAATTGGAATGGTGTTGATGTTGATTTTGCTGTCAATGTTATGATGAGTCATTCTGTAGTTTCAAAAACTTGTAGAATATTAAATCGCATACAGACCTATACACATACACACATTGCTATAGACATATGCATATACATATACACAGACATATGTACACACACACACACACGTACACATACAGAAAAAGACATCTGCATACAGAAGTATATGAACACATATACACAGACGTACAGAGGCACCTGTACATATACACAGATACAAATATGCACATACACACACTGATGTAGACATACGCATATACACACACACTTATATGCACACTAACATATAAAGTTGTATGTACATATGCGCACTTAGGTAAATGTATGCATACACACACATATATATGCTGACATATGTACGTACACATACGTATGTATGTATACACTCACATACATACACAGTTGCAGAGATCAGAACATATATCATATATACAGACATATGCAAATATACACATGCAAATGCGAATATATGCATGTATGCGCTGATATAGGACATGTACATACAAACAAATATGCAGCTATATGCACATATATACGCATACAGAGGTAAAAAAGAATAAAACATCCAAATGAATAGTATAACAAATAATAATAATAATAATAATAATAATAATAATAATAATAATAATGATAATCATGATGATGATGTTGGAAATATAAAGCATATTTATGAGATGTTTATAGAAACATAGATATGTTAACACGCATGTACACACACACACATGTACACACACACACATGCACACACACACATGCACACACACTCATATGTATATATATATATATATATACACATATATATATATATACATATGTGTGTGCGTGTGTGTGTAAAGGAAACTGTTTTGGGAGGAGGTTATGGAAGAGTGACAGTGATAGTTCCATGTTGATTGTTGGGTGGAAACATTATGAGTAGTGGTGATAGGATGGCCATAAAAATATGTCATAGAGAAAGAAAGGGTGAGACAGATAGAAACAGATGGTGGTGGTGGTGGTGGTGGTAGTAAGAGAGGTGAATGTCAAGTAAAGTTAGACAAGGTGGAAGAGAGAATGAGGACTAGGATGAGAGAGTGAGAGGTGAGAGTGGAGGACAGATCTGATGCTACTTCCAAATAGACTGGTGTGGGGTGATGGTGGGGGAGAAGGAGCATGGTAATGAGGAGTGGTAGGAGTTTAAACTGAGACATATGGGTAGGCTCATGTGTGTTTAAGTATGTACACAGGTGGTGGTGGTGGTGAGGTGGATCGATGAAGTGATAAAATGAGTGTATATCATCATCATCATCATCATCATGTCATGTCCGTTCCCCATACTGGTATGGGCTGGATGGTTTCGTTGGAGCTGGTAAGGCCAGGGGCTGCACCAAGCTCCATATGTCTGTTTTGGTAGGGTTTCTATGGTTGGATGCCCTTCCTAATGCCAACCACTTTACAGAGTGTGGCTGGGTGCTTTTTATGTGACACCGGCGCTGGAGCGAGTCGGTGGGGGACTGGCATCGACCATGTTCAGATGGTGCTTTTTATGTGCCACTGGCATTGACTCACGCTTGAATGGTACTTATTATGTGCCACCAGCACGAGTGCCTGTCTAGCGGCACTGGCAATGGCCACAACTACAATTTCCATTTTGATTTCGATGCACTCAGCCCACTCTGCAGGGTGGTTGGTGCTAGGAAGGGCATCCAACCATAAAAACCAAAACAGACGCAGAAACCTGGTACAGACAAAGGCGGAGAGCTGGCAGAAACGTTAGCACGCCGGGCGAAATGCTTAGCGGTATTTCGTCTGCCGTTACGTTCTGAGTTCAAATTCTGCCGAGGTCAACTTTGCCTTTCATCCTTTCAGGGTCGATAAATTAAGTACCAGTTATGCACTGGGGTCGATGTAATCAGCTTAATCCCTTTGTCTGTCCTTGTTTGTCCCCTCTATGTTTAGCCCCTTGTGGGCAATAAAGAAATAAGAAATCTGGTGTAGTCTTCTACCTGGCCGGCCCCTGTCAAACTGTCCAACCCAGGTCAGCATGGAAGGTGGACATTAAATGATGATTATGATGATGATATATACATACATATATATATATATATATATATATATACACACGTTTATACGTACCAACCTCTTATCCCACTTCCTCTCTATCTCCTCTCCTGATTCCCCTCTCCCACCCACCTTGTTTCTTCTGTTACCAATGGTTTCTTTTCTTCAACTCCTTCATTGACTGTGTGGTTAAGAAGTTGGCTGCTCAACCACATGGTTCTGGGTTCATTCCCACTGCATGGCACCTTGGGGGGCATGTGTCTTTTACTATACCCTTAAGCTGACTAAAACCTTCCGAGTGTGTGTGTGTGTGTGTGTGTGTGTGTGTGTGTGCGTGCGTGTGTCTCCTTCTTTTCACATCATGTCATACTTGTAAACAAACTTCCCCATCATACAGGTGAGGTTGTTCATTTCCAGTCTTCCATGAAAACATGTCTAGTTATGGAGAAATAGTACCTCGGTTGGAAACAGGTGATGGCTGGTGACAGGCAGAGCATCCAGTGACAGAAAATCTGCCTTGGTGAATTCCATCAAATCCATGTAAGCATGGAAAAATGGATGTTGAATTGATGACCAGGGTGATGAGGATGATGATGAGGATGATGATGATGGTGGTGATGACAATGATGATGGTTGGTGAGTCTCTCTACTTTTATGGCAACCCCTTTTGTGCTGGTGCCACAATGATTCTACTGACTAAATAAGGATGTAGGGTCAAGGGGATCTTTTAGAGTTGCCTGGGGCATAGCAATGCCCCTCCAGGGCCAGTACCCTTATAAGGCATCCTTATAAAGTACACTCAGTGAAGTGGTTGGTGTTAGATACAGCATCCTGCTGTGGAGATACAAATAAAAAAAAGGGAACTTATGAGTGAAATGTGGTTCTCGAAGCCATCTTGGAGAAAAATATGTTTAACTGATGCCAGAATGGAAAGGGAGTCTAAAGCAATAAGGAAGATGATGATGATGATGTGTGTGTGTGTGTGTGTGTTTGATCAGGTCAAACAGCATCCTCCATTTTCTACAGCAATCCAAGCGACGCAACTTATGGTTGATTTGTCTTTTCTTCTTCATGAAGGTTTTGGTTTATTTTGTCTGTTGTCAGCAGAAATGTCAGCAGTAATAGAGAATGAAGAATAAAATGAAGAAGAGAAAGAAAAGAAATAAGAAAAAGAAGGAGATGGAAGTGGGTGGGGGAGAAGAGGAAGAAAAATTGATGATAAATGAAGAGAATTGGGTCTCAATTCCAATTTGCTTCCAACATTTCTTTATGAGAATTGGTCTCCCTTCAGGGAATTTATTACATCGCAGTCACAACTACATTCCTGTTGCAGGAACATGAGAAATAGTAACAGTGATGACAACTTACAGAAAACCTGCAATGACGATTCTAACATTGACTCAAGAATTGGTGCTGCGTACATTCCATTTACCATTTTTATTGCTTCAGACTAATGACATGTCACTAATGCAATCAATAAATCATCATCATCGTCATCATCATCATCATCGTCATCATCATCATCATCGTCATCATCATCATCATCATTGTCGTTGTCGTCATCATCGTCATCATTTAACATCCATGTTCCATACATATTAAATGACAATGCTATACACAGACACACATACGTATATAGGTTTCAAAATTAAACAAAAAAAAAAACAAACGTAAAGCAAAAAATACAAACGCAGGTGAGGGAAAAACAAATGAGGTGGATTAGTTTGACGTGCAGGAAAAAATAGAAGAGTCTTTGATGTTTCGAACCTAAACTCTTTGACAGAAAGGATTGAGGAGAGAAAACAGATGGAAACGGAGAGAAAAAAAAAAAAACGTTTGGATGACTGTTGCACATGTTCAGTTGACCAGAAAGAAGAAGAAAACGGCTGAATATGTATGTGTGTGTGTGTGTGTGTGTGTATGTATGTATGTATGTATGTATGTATGTATGTATCTATCTATCTATCTATCTATCTATCTATTTCATCGTCATCATCATCGTTTAACGTCCGCCTTCCATGCTAGCATGGGTTGGACGATTTGACTGAGGACTGGTGAACCAGATGGCTGCACCAGGCTCCAATCTGATTTGGCAGAGTTTCTACAGCTGGATGCCCTTCCTAATGCCAACCACTCCGAGAGTGTAGTGGGTGCTTTTACGTGTCACCCGCACGAAGGCCAGTCAGGCGGTACTGGCAACGGCCACGCTCAAAATGGTGTATTTATATATATATATATATATATATATATATATAAATGTATAAATGATGGTTCACTCGTAGTTTGTGACACTGCAAAAAAGAGACTTGGAAGTGTCACTATGAAAGGCTGAGAACTCATGGCAGAAGGAGAGTTTATCGAATGTGGATCCAACAGAGGGATCAGCAATCCAAATAGACAGTAACGTTGTAGACAAAACCATGAAAGATATGAAGGTGAGGAAAGCCCCTGGCTCATCAGGAATAACCACTGAGATGCTTAAAATATCTGGCGGTGCTGGTTATGGTCTAGTCATCCGTATACTTAATTGGGTGGTACAGAAAGGAGTCATACCCAATGACTGGTGTAACAGCACCTTAGTCAACAAAGGTAAAGGTGATGCTTTAGATAGAAATAATTATAGAGGTATCAAATTGTTGGATCAGGTGATGAAAGTCATGGAGAGGGTCATAGTTTAGATGAGTTGCAGTTTGGGTTTGTGCCAGGGGAGAAGCACCACTGATGCTATATTTCTGGTAAGTCAGTTGCAGGAGAAATATCTAGCCAAAGATAAACCTCTGTACTTGGCTTTTGTTGACATGGAGAAAGCTTTTGATATTTGCCCTCATCTTGTTTGTCGTTAACACAGCCATCCTTCTCCTGTTCTTGCTGTCCCCTACTTTCTCTCTCTCTCTCTCTCTCTCCCTTGCTCTCCCCTCTCGCTAGGTAACCATGCATCTCCTTTACAGCAGCACACATCTTTCTTGTAAACTCCTCCCCCCCCCCCCTCTCTCTCTAGGTAACCATGTCCTTCCTCTTCAGCTGCACACCTGTTTCTGTCCTCATTCTTGTTAACACTCACTCTCTTTCCCTCTCTCTCTTCCTCTCTCTCCCTCCCTCTCTGTCTGGGTAACCATGGACCTCATCTACAACAAGACATCTATTTCTGTCTCTCTACCTCGTTATAAACTTTCATCATCAAACACAAGATCACCTCCTCCAATGCCCCCACCCCTCTCAGAGATTCCTTGTCTTGCAAAGTCACTTGGTGACCCTACCAGTGCAGGTGCCTCTTAAAACGCATCCAGTCCACACTGTAAAGTGGTTGGCATCTGGAAGGGCCTCCAGCTGTAAAAACCTTGCCAAAACTGACCTCGTCTGTGCAAGTGTCACGTAAAAAGCACTCAGCCCATTCTACGGAATGGTTGGCATTAGGAAGGGCATCCAGCTGTGCGAAACCATGCCAAAAGAGACACAGAAGCATGGCACAGGCTCCTGCCTGTGCCATCTCCTGTCAGACTGTCCAACCCATGCCAGCATGGAAAGAGGATGTTAAACGAGGATGATGTATGTATGTAAGTATACACACTCGCACACACACATAAAATGAGAGTGTAAAACTTTTTGCCTCCTCCTCCTCCTCCTCCTCCTCATCATCATCATCCTCATCATCATCATCATCATCATCATCATCATCATCATCACCACCACCACCACCACCATCATCATCATCAACAACAACGACAACTTACTAGAAGCAAAAAGTTAGTACTAACTGTAGTTAACACCCCACCCCGCTTCCTTCTTTGTATGGGGAGGGGGGTTTCATTTTCTTTTCTTTTTTTTTTGTTCACAAAATGAAAGAATTCCAGAAAATCTCGACTCACCAACTGACTTATCTCTCTATTTTCTGAGATTGTCAAAAAAAAGCTAAATGTCAAGAATCTTCTGGAAAGAGGGAAATGGTTTCAATTAGTGAAATTGGTCGTTATCTTCTCACTTGTAGGTATTACTCAACATTAGTTGTTTATTAGTCTTTATCTTCATCATTAGATGCTGCGCTTGTGATTGTTCTTGTTGATGTTGTCATCTTGAACGCCTCCTCTTTCTTATTCTTCCTCTTCCTCCACCTCATCACAATCATCATCATCATCAACATTGTGTTATATGACTAGAAGAAAAGTACAAAATAACCACTGTAAGAGTACATTAGTACACACACACACACACACACACACACACACACACACACACACCTTATCTTTGTATCAATATTTGAATACTTTCACATGTTCTCAGCAGTGCCAGGAATAAAATATAAAACTAACTTCCATCTATAATGATAAAAGCAAAATTCTGTCTGTCCGTCTGGGACCCCTGTATTTCAGTCTATATTTCCTCTACATAGACATATTATACCTTTTTGGAATCAGAATGATCCAGCATCGGTTGTCAAGCGATGTTGGGAGGGACAAACACAGACACACAAACATATACACACACATACATATATATATATATATACATATATACAACGGGCTTCTTTCAGTTTCCATCTACCAAATCCACTCACAAGGCTTTGGTCAGCCCGAGGCTATAGTAAAAGACACCTGCCCAAGGTGCTATGCAGTGGGACTGAACCCAGAACCATATGGTTTGTAAGCAAGCTACTTACCACACAACCACTCCTGCGCTTTTCTAAAGAAAGACTTGTCAGTATGTCATATGCGAGGTTACCATAGGCAGAGCAGTAAATAAGGTTTAACATCCAGTATTTGGAGGAAATCTTTTAGGGTTTTAGTTATGTGTCATTAACTAACAAGAGATTCGTATTACAGTGTTTCAGAGTGTAAAACAGATAAAGTTAGTGTAGTTACTATTGACTTTCAAACTAACACAGATTAACATTTTGGTCGAACAGGTTGGGTCTCTCAGGTGAAAGGCAAAAGGGGGAAGACATGAAGAAGAGGGGTGAATATACCCAACAAGATGAAATGGAGAGTTTGCAGAAAGTAAGTTTGAAGGAAGAAAAGTGTTTGTAAAATCTCTTCTAGAGACAATGAAAAGATAGCATTGAAAGCAGGGAATTGGTGAGGATGTGTTTCAGGATGGTGGAATTAGTTTGGAAATGAATGATTGTTTTTTTGAATAATGCTTGTATTCTTTGTCCAGCCTGCTGTTGCCATTTGTAAGAATATCATTTGAGTGAGGTGAATCTTTGCATTTTCTTTACTGTTTTCTTTAGGAATGAATTATTTTTAGATTCTGGAGTGAAAACTCAACAGTTGTGATACAATGTCATCACCAGCGTTATTGTCATCACCACCACCACCACCACCACCACCACCACCACCACCATCAGCATCATCATCAAACACTTGTCAGCGCCACTTTCGTTCAAACAGTCTGCTAGACACCATATTGCTACTTGAGGCAATTCTTTCTCATCTCATCTACAAGAGACATAATTCTAAGATCTGACCTCATCCCTTCTAACACTTACACATACTCACATATATGTGTACACACATACATATGAATATATATGCACATACATACACACATCTCTCTCTCTCCCTCTCTCATATATATATATATATACATATATATATATATCATCATCGTCATCATCATCATCCTCGTTTAACATCCTCTTTCCATGCTGGCATGGATTGGACAGTCTGACAGGAGATGGCCAGGCAGGAGCCTGTGTCATGCTTCTGTGTCTCTTCTGGCATGGTTTTTTTTACAGCTGGATGCCCTTCCTAACACTAACCATTCTGTAGAGTGGACTGAGTGCTTTTTATGTGACACTTGCACAGACAAGGTCAGTTTTGGCATGGTCTTTACAGCTGGATGCCCTTCCAGATGCCAACCACTTTACAGTGTGGACTGGAGGTGCTTTTTAAGTGGCACTAACATATTCTTTTATCATTTATTTGTTTTAGCCATGTGGCTGTGTTCATGCTGGAGCACCACCGTGGTTTTGCACCGCTACTTATGATTACTTATGATTATCATTTGGCTGATTTCATCAGGCTGGCGGGCAGGAGGGGTGGGGGGCTTCATGCCACCACTCCCATATGTGCCTTTGTCCCAACTGTTGGCCCATTTGGTGTGTGAGGGATTTGATTCTTATATATATGAAGAGCATAGGCTTGAAACGTACAAGACTTTCTCACCTTCCCAAGCGTCAAACTAATACGCCTGCCTGTTGTTCATAGACCTGTCTTCGTCTTTTGCTTTTCGGTAAATTTAAAGTATATATATATACACATATATATATATATGTATATATGTATATATATATATATATATATATATATATATATATATATATATATATATATATATATATATATATATATATATATATATATATATATAATAAAGTAAAGTTGTGGAATACCGTACGAGTGGAAATATATATGAAAGAAGGTTTGAAAATGCACTTATTTTTTAAAAATATTTATTTACTTAACCGGTTTCACTTTTTTAGAAAAAAGATTATCAAAAGTCTTTGAGAATAATAAAAAATGTTAAAAAACAGTTTGAGTATTAAAATGCATATATACATTCTTTGATGATAAAATATATTTAAAGTATAAAGCTTTGTATGAACTTTGTAGTGTTACATACTGATTGTCACACATTCTCTGATATTAAGGTGAAATTGTTAAAAACAGTGTTAAAAACAGTGTATGAAAATACACATATGGAAAAATACATATACATATTCTTATACATATTCTTTGACAATCGAATAAAATTGAGGAGGAACTGACCTGGCCTTTTTCTCTTGTGTATATTGAGGGAATGTTTTACTGTCATAAGAGACAGTATGACTGGCTAGCTGGGGTGGGAGGGAAGAAGAGTTAAAGAAGATTTTTTTATATATATATATATATATATTATATATATATATATATATATATATATATATATATATATATATATATATATATATATATATATATATACATACATATACATATACATATATATACATATACATATATATATATATACATATTCATATATATATATATATATATATATATATATATATATATATATATATATATATATATATATATATATATATGTAGGTATATTGGTATATATACAAACATTTATATATATTTGCATATATACCTATACACCTTTATATGTACACACACTCACGTGTATATATACATATACATAAGTATACGTGTATATACATACATGGATACATGTACACCTAAAGACATATAGATACTCATATACATACATACATGATGGCCGTCCACTTGTGACCGAGGAAGACCATTGCTGACCTTCAGGAACATTGTACGCTCTAGGACTAGCTTATTATCCAACAGAGTGCACACATGCCAGTGCAAGATGTCTGGTGCCAATATGAGTCGCAGGCTCAGGGATGTGGGAGCGCCATGATCTCTAGCACAAACCAAAGATCCCCAAAATGTCCAATGCCATTCCC
>NC_142928.1:8741262-8773762 GCF_046866305.1 Octopus bimaculoides | reverse complement strand
TTGAGAGATTTCCCCACTACTGTTCACCATCCATTATATTCACTCCTGGCAGAACCGTTAGCACACCGGGCAAAATACTCAGCAGTATTTTGTCTGCCATTACGTTCTGAGTTCAAATTCTGTTGAGGTCGACTTTGCTTTTCATTCTATCGGGATCGATTAAATAAGTACCAGTTATACACTGGGGTCGATGTCATCGACTTAATCCCTTTATCTGTCCCCTCTGTGTTTAGCCCCCTGTGGGCAATAAAGAAATATATATTTACTCCTGCCCCATCTCTAATCCTCTTTCACCCCATACAATCGCTACCTCCCTACTCTTCTCCATCTTCTGTCTTCATTTCTCCTTCTCTTCATTTATTTCTACTTTGAAGACATGATTTCTAACATTTCCTCACAACTTCCATCTTTTTTTCTGGTCCCCCCACTCCAATTATGACCATCTAATCACTCTTCTAAAATATGAGGTCACCAGGTACCTCCATGGATCCGTCCCTCTTTCTTTCCTTCCCTAAGCGTCTTATTAATACTTTGCATGTACCATGTCCTCACATTGTTGTTTTTCTTGTCTTTTTCTCCATTTAAAAAAAAATATTAATTATATATATATACATTTGAGCGTGGTCGTTGCCAGTGCCTCCGGACTGGCTCCCATGCAGGTAGCACATGAAAAACACCTTTTGAGCATGGTTGTTGCCAGAACTGCCTGACTGGCCCTCGTGCCGGTGGCACATAAAAAGCACCCACTACACTCTCAGAGTGGTTGGCGTTAGGAAGGGCATCCAGCTGTAAAAACTTTGCCAAATCAGATTGGAGCCTGGTGTAGCCATTGGGCTCACCAGTCTTCAGTCAAATCGTCCAACCCATGCCAGCATGAAAAGCAGACGTTAAACGATGATGATGATGATGATGATGATATATTGATAGATAGATAGATAGATAGATAAATATACATATACACACATATATATATAAATGTATATGTCTCTGTGTCTGTGTTTTTTCCCTACTACTGCTTGACAACTGATGTTGGTGTGCTTATGTTCCCCACAACTTAGCAGTTTGGTAAACAAGCTCGATAGAATAAGTACCAGGCTTTAAAACAAATAAGTACTGGGAACTAAAAATTCAAGGTGGTCTCCCAGCATGGCGTCCCAGCATGGCGTCCCAGCATGGCGTCCCAGCATAGCGTCCCAGCATGGCGTCCCAGCATGGCCACATTGACTGAAATAAGTAAAATACAAAAGATAAAAGAAAAGAGAATAAACACACACACGTCTGTGACGTTCAGATCCACACGCTTTCTGCTTCTGTGGAGTGGTCTTCAGCAAGGGACATAACTCTGCTTATTCCAGTTTACCATCTTCTGCTCCTGGCAGAAGATGAAGACCAACCATAAGCTATTATATTCAATGACTGTAATCATATCATTTCATCAATAAAAACAGTATCAAATGAATTATTTAAAAAATTAGAAACCATTATTATCATTATTATTGTTATCATCAACATGAGTAGTCTTTGAAACGACTCACTATAATACATAGATAGGTGTGTGTGTGTGTGTGTGTATAATGAATATCCTGTTTTGTGTACATATATATTTTTTTTATTTCACAAACATACATGTGTTTTTATATCATCACCAACATCATCATCATCATCATTATTGGACATTGTTTTTTTTCTGTGCTGTCATGGGTTGGATGGTTTGGCAAGAACAGATGAGCCAGGGGGCTCCACCAGATTCTATGTCTGTTTTTGGCATGGTTTCTACAGCGTCGTGTCCTTCCTAATGCCAACCACTTTGCAGAGGATACTGGGTGCTTTTTACACGATGCACACACACACACACACACACACACACACATGCATATATCTCTTCTATTCATCTGTTTTTGGACATGTTACCACGAGAGTAGGTTTTGGCCCCTAGTCATTACCATATTTACTTCTCTTTTTATATCCACCATTCCACCATTCCACATCATTTCGATAGCCATAAACTCCCTCCTCAACCTGTTTCTACTCCCCACACATCCTCCTTTAATCTCTCGACCCCTTGCTTAAAGCAACCACCCTATCTCCCACCCTCCCTCCCTCTTAGTCAAGTGGGTCCTTCAGTCTCGCAAGTTACAAGGTAACCTCACTAATGTGGCTGGTGCCACAAAAGTAGCAGCCATCACTTCATGCTGCAGAGTGATTAGTGTTAAGAAAGGCCTCCAGCCGTAGACACGATGCAAAGTTTGTATCCTGTCAAAGCATCCAACCTATGACAGCATAGAAAAACAGAAGTGAAACGGTGGTGGTGGTGATGATGATATACTTATATTTAACGTTGCTCTCCAGCTCCGCCCGAGCCAGTGCTCACCTCTCTTCTATAAGCAATCAGTACAACTCTGTGAAATGGTTGGCATTAGAAAGGGTATAAGTCATGGTGTGGCAGACATTGGTGCCTGATGCATGATGCAGTGCAATTGTGCAACACATGCCAGCCTGAAAGATGATGGTATGTGTCTGCATGTGTTAGTATTTGTATGTATTTATGCGTGTGTATGTTTATATATATACTAGCAGAAATACCCGGCGTTGCCCGGGTTAAAGAGAATACTGAAATCTAAAAACGCCGTCTAGACTACGCATCATCTTTATATATAGAGATGTATATACACACACGCACCTAAACACACGTATATATATGTATATCAATATAAATATATGAAAGTCAATGAAGTTTCGTAAAAGAAGGTGATCATGTACATAATTTCTTGCTGTTGTGATTATAACACCTCATTGTAAACTATGTTCCTTGTTTTCCCTTGTGGAGCATATACAAATAGGTTTTTTGTTGCTGCCCACTCTTGAGCAACCAACATACAGTTGTCCATGTGAGAAGCAGGGCTCTTCCAAGAGAAGACCAGCTACAGACAGTGTTTGACCCTGATATTTGTTTATGGACATGGCAAAAGTCACACGAAGGGGGAATTGTAGTCTTCTGAATGTAAAAGGAATGTCTGCTCCTGATGGAGTAAGAGGAATTCTTGGAATAAAGACGTCATCCCCTTTTGCACATCCAGAAAGAATGGTAGCCTCGATAACGTGTGACATCATTTTCTAAATAATGCTCATCTGTTATGTTCGGGTTAAAATTTCATCAACATCAAAAATATATGAATTTTCATGGGAGTTATGGCTGTTATGCAAAGAATATAATTTCCAAATTTCATAAAGATCCATTCAGTACTTTTGACGTAGTTTTGGATAAGAAAACAAATGACTAATGTGTGTGTTTGTGTGCATGTGTATGTGTGTGCGATGGGTGTATATATGTATAGATATCTGTATGCATGTATATATGTATATATGTGTACATATTACATGTACATCTATATATATATATACATCTACACATATGTATACATATACATGTATGTATAGATCTATATATCTATACATATACGTGTACATCTATATGTATACATATACATCTCTCTCTCTCTCTCTCTTTCTGTCTCTCTCTTTCTCTCTTTCTCTCTCTGTGAAAGTATCTGTCACTACAGTATCGAAATGTGATTGTTTCAGTTAGTGGAATAGTTTCATTTTTAAAGTGAAAGTATTTGACATGAGTGTTTTTGTTTCACTTTTGACACGTAATACTTAAATAGTGGAGGAGATATTATGTTGCCGTGTGCTCGAACTCTGCAAGAAGTTAATAATTTTTTTGACTAAAACACAACTGGAACCCTAAGTAAGGCATGTGTAAAATTTGAATGAAATTGGTTGCGTAGTTCTCGAGTTTTAGGGATTCACACAGACAGACAGACAGACAGACAGACAGACAGACACACATTCTCATTTTTATATATATAGATACATATATATACATATATATATATATATACATACATATCATCATCATCGTTTAACGTCCGCTTTCCATGCTAGCATGGGTTGGACGATTTGACTGAGGACTGGTGCAACCAGATGGCTACACCAGGCTCCAATCTAATTTGGCAGAGTTTCTACAGCTGGATGCCCTTCCTAACGCCAACCACTCAGAGAGTGTATATATATATATATATATATATATATATATATATATATATCATCATCATCATCGTTTAACGTCCGCTTTCCATGCTAGCATGGGTTGGACGATTTGACTGAGGACTGGTGAAACCGGATGGCAACACCAGGCTCCAGTCTGATTTGGCAGAGTTTCTACAGCTGGATGCCCTTCCTAACGCCAACCACTCAGAGAGTGTAGTGGGTGCTTTTACGTGTCACCCGCACGAAAACGGCCACGCTCGAAATGGTGTCTTTTATGTGCCACCCGCACAAGCCAGTCCAGGGGTACTGGCAACGATCTCGCTCGAAAATCCTACAGGAGCCAGTCAGGCGGTACTGGCAACGGCCACGCTCAAAATGGTGCATCTCATGTGCCACCCGCACAAGAACCAGTCCAGGGGCACTGGCAACGATCTTACTTGGCTTGCCGGGTCTTCTCACGCACAGCACATTTCCAAAGGTCTCGGTCCGTAGTCATCGCCTCGGTGAGGCCCAGTGTACGAAGGTCTTGCCTCACCACCTCAGCCCAGGTCTTCCTGGGCCTACCTCTTCCACGGGTTCCCTCAACTGTTAGGGTGTGGCACTTTTTCACGCAGCTATCCTCCTCCATTCTCACCACATGTCCATACCAGCGCAATCGTCTCTCTTGCACGCCACAACTGATGCTTCTAATGTTCAGCTTTTCTCTCAAGATACTTACACTCTGACGGGTATTCACATTGACATTACACATCCAACGGAGCATACTGGCTTCATTCCTTGCGAGCTTACGTATGTCCTCAGCAGTTACAGCCCATGTTTCGCTGCCATGTAGCATGGTTGTTCGTACGCATGCGTCATACAGTCTGCCTTTTACTCTGAGTGAGAGTCCCTTTGTCGCCAGCAGGGGTAAGAGCTCTCTAAACTTTGCCCAGGCTATTCTTATTCTAGCAGCTACACTTTCAGCGCACCCACCCCCACTACTAACTTGGTCGCCCAGATAGCGGAAGCTTAGTTTTTCACCCTGGAATGAGATAGAAGTTGTTTCCTGTTTGTTTGCAGTCTTTATTGCACCTGAACATCTGCCACAAACAAAAACTAACTTGCTAGTTAACCTGCCTTTGATGTTGCTGCACCTCTTATGTGTCCATAGCTTGCACCGGGTACATCTTATAGAGTTACTACCTACTCCTTTTCTACATACTGAGCAGGGCCATCTACCTGAAGGGGTTTGTGTTTTATCTACCTTCCTACTTATTAGGATTTTGGTTTTAGCTAGGTTGACTCTAAGGCCCTTCAATTCTAGACCTTGCTTCCACACCTGAAACTTCTCCTCTAGTTCTGATAGTGACTCCGCAATTAGGGCAAGGTCATCAGCATAGAGGAGCTCCCAGGGGCAACCTGTCTTGAACTCCTCTGTGATTGCCTGGAGGACTATGGTAAATAATAGGGGGCTGAGGACGGAACCTTGGTGGACCCCTACCTCTACCCGGAATTCATTGCTGTACTCATTTCCAACCCTCACCTTACTGGCAGCATCTCTGTACATGGCTCGCACAGCTCTCACTAACCATTCTTCTATCCCAAGTTTCCTCATTGACCACCAGATAAGGGATCGGGGGACCCTGTCAAAGGCTTTCTCCATGTCAACGAAAGCCAGGTACAGAGGTTTATCCTTAGCTAGGTATTTCTCCTGCAACTGTCTCACTAGAAATAAGGCATCAGTAGTGCTTTTACCTGGCACAAACCCAAACTGCATCTCATCTAAATTGATTCGCTCCCTAATTAGTTGGGCTATGACCCTCTCTGTAACTTTCATAACCTGATCTAACAGCTTGATGCCTCTG
This sequence comes from Octopus bimaculoides, assembly GCF_046866305.1. Classification (NCBI taxonomy): domain Eukaryota; kingdom Metazoa; phylum Mollusca; class Cephalopoda; order Octopoda; family Octopodidae; genus Octopus; species Octopus bimaculoides. Next base: position 8,767,868 of record NC_142928.1, on the reverse strand, counting down.
TAATTATTTGTATCTAAAGCGTCACCTTTACCTTTGTAGCAGTTGACTATGATGCTGCTACACCAGTCATTGGGTATGACTCCTTCGTGTATCACCTGGTTCGTAATACGGGTGACTAGGCTATAGCCAACACTGCCAGATATTTTGAGCATCTCTGCAGTGATTCCTGATGGGCCGGGGGCTTTCCCGGTCTTCATACTCTTAATTGCTTTATCTACCCTGGTACTATCAACTCGGATAGCTGGTCCCTCTATTGGGTCGACATACGGCAGGCTCTCTTTCTCCCATTCATTCTCTTTATTAAGCAATTTATCATAGTGGCATCTCCAGACCTCTTTCTTTGCATCCTCATTTAATGCAAGCGTACCATCATCCATGCGAACACATTTCTCTCCTACAACATCACTATTCTCTCTCCTACACTGTCTTGCAACACGAAATACCTCGAGTCTTTGGTCCTCACGGCGCAGAACATTGGCAAATCTTTCCTTATCTGCTTCCCCTCTGGCTAAATAAACCTGTCGCCTAGCCTCCCTTCTGGCACATTGGTACAATTCCCTGCTACCACCGTTCTTCTAGTCCTTCCAAGCCTGTTTCTTTTGTCTTATAGCCCTGTCTACCTCCTTGTTCCACCACCACGTTACTCTGGGTCGGGAGGGGACCTTACACCACCCACAAATCTGGTCGGTGGCTTTCAACAGGTTGTCCCGCAGAAATCTCCAATTGTCTTCCACGTTGTATGATGCTATATCCCCTTCTATTTCGTTAAATGCTTCAAGTAACTTGTCTCTAAGTCTCTGTCCGTTTGCAGGGTCTTTAAGCTTCCACACCCTTCTTCTCCAAGCCTGTCTAATTCTGGGCACCCATTTTGCCTTGATCCCAAAGTCGCTAACTACTAATCTATGTTGTGGGGTACATTCTTCGCCAGGGTAGGTTTTGGCATTTATAAGCCGCCCTCTTTCCCTATTTCTGGCGAGGATGTAGTCGATTTGGCTAGAGTGTCTGCCGGAGCGGTAGGTGACTAGGTGACTGGCAGGTTTCCTGAAGTTGGTATTGCAGACCATAAGATTGGTTGCATCACAGAACTCCAGCAGTCTGGTTCCCTCCTCGTTGCGGGAACCGAAGCCATAGCCTCCATGTATGCCATGGAAGCCTCCAGCACGACGTCCGACATGACCGTTGAAGTCTCCAGCCACAAAGAGAAGGTCCCTGTCACTCGTCGACGAGGTAGTTTGCAAGAGGGTGTCATAGAATTGGTCTTTCAGACCATCTGGTAGCCCCGGTTGAGGTGCATAGGCTGAGATGACAGTAGCTAATCTATGATGAAGCACTAGTCTGATCTTAAGTACTCTGTCACTTACTCTAACGACCTCGATTACCTTATCCACCCATTTCTCCGCTAGAAGTATTCCTACGCCCCCGACCCCGTCAGTGTTCCCTGCCCAGAAAATCTTGTACCTGTGTTCTTTGCCTGTGAGGAACCTCGCAGAACCTCCTCTCCATCTTACTTCCTGGATGCAGCACATATCTACGCGTCTCCGTTCAAGCATCTCAACAATTTCACCAGATCTACCTTTCAGCGTGCCGACGTTGAGAGTGCCAATCCTAACAGTATGGGTGTTGGGGGTGTGGGCCTGTAGCCTGGGAAGGGGAAAAACAGTGTCGTGTACCTGAAAAGAAAACTTGCAATTGGAAGAATTCATAAGCAAAACAGTACCTACAACCTGCAAACATTTCTCAAACTTAATGCGCTACCCAAAGGTAGGGGAGAGGATGGCCAAGGCTACTAGATGGGTTCCGGGAGACAGCCGAGGTTGACAGGATGACAGAGGAAGGAACTTCCGGTGGAGGGGGTGGGAGGGCGGGTTACCGCCAGCGAGTAGATAGGGCTCTTAATTGTAGATTTTAAATATTTGAGAGACAACAATGCATAAATCGTAATTTTTAAAAGAGCAATGAATTCTAGGTGATTAGAATATAACATAGCATGAATTTAGGAAGCTTAGAAAATGAATAAGCATGAATTTAAGACAACAACTGAATTCAATTGATTTTCATGGAGAGAAACAAGATAAATAATAGAGGGCAAACTAAAGCGCGAAGGTATTATGAGATGTTTGAGGCCGTAAATAAATCAAAAATCTCTATCTTATCTGCATCTTGGAGATTTCGTCGTAGTATGTCAGCGAGATAATTTAGAATGGGTTTCTCATTTATATATAGCCAGAACCTGAAGACCTTAAGGAAAAACTACGAAAGAGAGAGAGAGGATGGAGGGGTAGACAGAGGCATGGCGGGAGAAAAGATCATATATATATATAGTTTTATTGTGCTTTTAATTATTAATTTTTCTATATGTGATAGTGGATTTTCATCGATAAGTTCTTGAAACTTGGTTATTTTCCCTAAAACTATATATTTTATATATATTTTATCTATAAAGCTCAATTTAATTTTAATTTTTTATAAATTGTTTTAATTGAGTTTTTACGTGTAATTTTGGATTTTGTCCCTAATATTATTATATATATATATATATATATATATATATTTATATATTGGTTTCAGATTTGGTACAGGGCAGCAAATTTGGAGGATGGGGTTAAATCGATTCCATTGACCCTCCAGTTCTCAAATGGTACTTATTTTATCAACTCCAAAACGATGAAAGGTGAAGTCAACCTCACTGGAATTTGAACTCAGAACATACAGACAGGTGAAATGCCACTAAGCGTTTTTGCCTGGCATGTTAATGATTCTACCAGTTCAGTGCCTATGTATATATTAACACATATACACACATTCTTACACACACACATACATGTATTTCACCTTCCTTTCTAAATATATGTTGTTGTTGTTGTTGTCTTCAAGAATTAAAAAGCCTGACTAAGAGCAAGGCCAAACTTAAAATGTGCTATCTTGCACATTAATTGTCATATCATGATATCCTGCCTTGATACATTAACACTCATTTGAAGTATGTAAATTAATTACTTCATTAGACCCCCACCTTAATCAGCAGTTAATTAACAGGAGTGTCTGTATCAGTCAACTGACCTGAATTTTAAAAAAAGCACATTTTGGATAACAAGGTTAACATAGATTTCCCAGCCTGGATGTTCATGAATGGAATGTCTATTTAATCAGAATTCAGTTGGATCAAGATTGACCAACATAAACAACAAACATTGATTTTCTTTTAGATTATTGATTATAGGCCTTAGTTGTGAGGTTTAAGCAATTCATTTAACAAATATGTAGAGGTTGGTTTTCAATCCTGCAGTGCAACACATTGGGTTCTTGGTCGTCAACCACAGGCTTTACTCAACTCAATCTTTGGGGAAGGGAAATTTGATAGACAGAAAAACTGTGCAAGTCCATCAAAGAGGCTGTTTCTGTTTTCAGTGATCCATTGTCCATTTAACACCACAAGGTAGTTTTCTGTCCATTTAATGCAGCCCTGATCTGTTCTAAATATCGTGGTAAAGTTTCGGTTTAACTCACTGGTTCTCAAGTGGGGTTCATATGGCTCTTGGAGGTCCATAGGATCGTTGGGGCCCCATAGGATCGTTAGGGCTCCATAGGACCGTTGGGGCCCCATAGGATCGTTGGGGATCCATAGGATCATTGGGGCTCCATAGGATCGTTGGGGCCCCATTGGATCGTTGGGGATCCATCGGGTCGTTGGGGCCTCATAGGATCATTGGGGCTCCATACAAGATTCAGTTCTTAAAATTTACCCGCAATGACCTGCTTCTACTTCTATGCACAAAATGTTTTAAGAATTTCTTTAAAACAATTTCTGATGATATTTAATTAAAAAAACAAAATCGAATTTTTCAAACATAGAATGGTTATGAGGGTCCACCCAAGTAAAACAGGAATCAAAGGGGTCCAGGGGTGGAAAATGGCTGAGAATCACTGCATTAGATTCTAATTTGAGGATAAGTTTCTTCCTTCCACCATTTTCAGGGTGGGATCAGGATATGAGAAAGAGATTGAATGTAGTGTCATTCTTGTGGGGTGGTGACGGGGTGGGGGCTACTATCCCTCTCACCAGTCTAAGGCTCTGAAGTATGTCAAGGTTGCTGTCCTGCTTTCCACTAGTCTCAAAAAGCCCATAAAAAAGGGTCAAATATGCTGACATCCTTCCTTTGAATAAACTTAAAAAGCAACAGCAACAACAACAAAAGAAATTTCAAAGCTATTTCTCTAAATAATTGGTAAAAATTTTTGAATTCCAAACAACCCCAGAAATTCTTGAAGATTTCACAGGAATCCTCTTTGTTTTCTGTTTTGAAATTTTTGCAAGCAATGGCACAGGTTTGACTGTGCTTCCCAACTGCATGGTTCTGGGTTCAATCCCACTGCGTGTGCAAGATGCTGAGCAGTAGTGAGATGGCAGAAGTGTTAGCATTCATGGCATTTCATCAGTCTTTATGTTCTGAGTTCAAATTCCACTGAGGTCAACTTTGCCCTTCATGATTTTGGGGTCAACAAAATAAGTACCAGTTGAGTACTGGGGTTGATGTAATTGACTTATCCCCACCCACCCAACCCACAAAAAAATTTGATGGCCTTGTGCCAAAATTTGAAACCAATATTTTGATCTTGTCCACCATTATAACAAAGAAAAGAAATATTAAACAAAAGCAAATTTTGTTTGTTTTGCCAGTAATAAAGAGAGGTGGGTAAGAAAAATACTAATATTTGGGTGGAGAACTGCTGGTGTTAGTCAGATTGAGAACCACCATGTTATGAAATATCATAGACAAAAGTATGATACGTCATATACTAATGCTAAGACTTACATAATATGTCATAGTCTAGTGACATTTTTGGTATAACATGTCATAGACTAATGATGTGTGTTTCTGTCATACAGGACATAGTGCTCAAATCTCAATGGAATTTTATCTCAATTTGACCATAGTCATGTCCCCCACCTATAACCAACATCCTGAAGTTATTCAGGCTGGACATTGGTCACATCCAGCTTACTAGTCAGGGAAAGAAGTCATTGTTTATGTCACTCTTTCCTCCAAATATACATTCAATTTCTATCCATCTCCCTCTCTTTCTCTCTCTCTCTCTCTTGCAGATGCACACATGCACACACACACCTCTACTGTTATTTACACCACCACAACAACAACAACAAAGCAATGACAGGAACATCATGAACAACAATATCAACTACAACAATAACGACAAGAGATGCTGTAATAACAGGTAGAATGCATCTATTTTTGCAGGAATATAAAACTGTAAGCTGTGGTGCTGAGTTTGGTAATCGAAAGTCGAATGAGAAGATGTGAAAGACGAGTCTAAAAGACATTCCTACTTGGAAATAGTTGTCTGTGATGGAACCAATTGTGTGCATGGAACCAGTTTGGAAATTAGTCTGTTGTAAGACAATTATAAGACTTAACGCTTGTTGACATTTCAACCTGCTTTACTGAAGAATGGTGAAAGGTCAGAGTTGCATAACATTAGAGAGTGGTGGTGGTGGTTGTGGTGGTGGGGTGGTGGTGGGGGTTGTGGTGGTGGTGGTGGTGGTGGTGGTGGTGGGGGTTGTGGTGGTGGTGGTGGTGGCGGTGGTGGTGGTGGTGGCGGTGGCGGTGGTGGTGGTGGCGGTGGTGGTGGTGGTGGTGGCGGCGGTGGTGGCGAAGGTGATGGTGGTTGTAGTTGTAGTGGTGATAATGGTAATAATATTGGTGGTGGAGGTGGGGGGTTGTAGTAGTGGTGGTGGTGGTGGTGGTGATTGTAGTTGTGGAAGTGATGGTATTCATGGTGTTGGTGGTGATGATGATGGTGGTGGTGGCGGTGGTGGTGGTGGTGTTGTTGTTGGTGGTGGTGGTGGTGGTGGTGTTGGTGGTGGTGGTGGTGAAAGTGATTGTGGTTGTAGTTGTAGTGATGATAATGGTAGTAATATTGGTGGTGGAGGTGGGGGTTGTAGTAGTGGTGGTGGTGGTGGTAGTGATTGTAGTTGTGGAGGTGATGGTATTCATGGTGTTGGTGGTGATGATGATAGTGGGGTGGGGGGTTGCAGTGGTGTTGGTACTGATGATGATGATGATGATGGTGATAACATATGGAATCATTGAAATTTCCATATTAAACATTTCTCCATTTAGAGATTTCAATTTGAATATCGAAAATCCAAGAAGAGAATTTAATTCTGGAGTTAAAACTTGGAAATGTCAATGAAATGTCACGGTCGGCTGAGTTTGGTGTGTCTTTGAGCCTTTGAGAATGGCTCATGCGTAGCATCACAGAAACTTGGAAGTCACAGAATTGTGTTTTGAAATTCAGTTTCAGCTTTGTTGGTTTCTGTTTATCAAACATTTCAACAAAGGATAACAGTGAAGGGGTAGATATACGTGTGTGTGAGTGTGTGTGAGTGTGTGTGTGTAAGAGAGAGAGTGTGTGTATGTGTGTATGTGAGTGTGTATGTGCATGTGAGTGAGTGTGAGTGTGTGGGTGTGTAAGAGAGAGAGTGTGTGTATGTGTGTATGTGAGTGTGTGAGTGCGTGTGAGTGAGTGTGAGTGTGTGTGTGTCAGTGAATGTATGAGTAAGTGTGTGAGTGTGTGTGTGAGTGTGTGTGTGTAAGAGAGAGAGTGTGTGTATGTGAGTGCGTATGTGCGTGTGAGTGTGCGTGTGAGTGAGTGTGAGTGTGTGTGTGTGTAAGAGAGAGAGTGTGTGTATGTGTGTATGTGAGTGTGTATGAGTGTGAGTGAGTGTGAGTGTGTGTGTGTGCATCATGCTCCACTGTCTGTTTTGGCATGGTTCTTATGGCTCAATGTCCTTTCTCAGACAAATCACCTTATAGAGTGGACTGGACTCTATAAGAGTGGACTGGATACTTTTTACATGTCACCAGCACTGGCATTAATAATAACATTCTCCAACACTTTGAATTTCTCTTTCTCTCTTCACTTTAGTGACCATTAGTATGGATTCCTCAGAACTGGATCCACTGAAGACAACTACTCTGTTATGTCTTTCTCTCTCTCTCTCTCTCTCTCTCTCTCTGGTAAGTTCTGGGTCTACAGAAGTTCAGTAAAAGCAATGTTGTTACCCCAGACATCAGTAAAACCTTTCACTATGTCTGGTGTGAGAATCTCCCATCAACAACTTCCGCTGACCTCTCATCTCTTCGATCAATATCTTCCTATCAGATTACAGCGTCGTGGCATATGTTCATTGATTTCTTTTTTCCTTGCTCTCAATCAACTCTAGTGTCCCCCATCCCCCACCAACCCCATTCCTTACATCAATGACCTGGTTGTTGCTACATCCAAAAACATTCTTTTAGCAGATGATATCATTTTTCATTCCCCTCTGACTTTTCCCAAACATGTATCATTCACATGTATCGTGGATGCTACACACCAAACTTAATAAATGGAGATCTTGGGAGATTCTGCTGATCTCCTCATTTGTAACAGAACAGGGGAAAAAAAAAACTCTATTCATATCTAGAAAACACCTTTGTTGCATTCCTCCATTAATCATGAACATCCCCCAGGGTCCTTCCAAATACTGTGATTCATTACCATTAAGATCTCTCCTGCTGAAGGCAGATCCTTAACATAACAAGGAGTGCATCTCAAAACCTGGTTTTCCTCTTTAGAACTGCTGACACACTATAAGGCACAAGAGAGGGTCACAATGGAATATTTCTCCTACATCTGAGACAGAGCTAATATTACACACCCTCCACAGCCATCTTGGACTGCATCTAGAGATGGAATATTCAAATGATTGGCAATCATTCACTCCTCCATCTTTGCTGTCTTCATTCTCAACCATTTCTGTTGCTTCTGTTCTTCAAGGCTGGCTGCTCTTGTACCTCCACAATTCTTGCAATTCTTACTCATTTTCATCTCTCCACTTCTCATCACTCTTACACCCCCTGCCCCACACTAACCCTAATGAACAGTCCTTTCTCCTCAGAACTTCTTCCCTCCATAATCTTTTCCCTCCTCATGACTTCTCAGAGTAGCTGACTACTGTAGAACATAAATGGCATCAAGTCGACCAGTCTTGAAGGGCCTACAAAGCCATGGGCATGGCCCCCTTCCTCTACATTCAGCAAAAGCATAAAAAATGAGTTACAGAGGAGCAATAGCTTAGGTGAAAGACAATACATTGACGGAATATTTGACTGGGTCAATGACGAGTGTTTGATGAAATGTTTGATGAGGTTAAAGATGATGGTTTGACAGAATGTTTGACTAGGTCAAAGAATTATTGTAGAAAGTTGCCATAACATTTGGTCTGCTATGCTGCTACATCTGTTTTGGAATTTCTATGACAGATTTCTCTCACCTCCGTTTTCCATTTTACCTTGATCTTCAATAATTAATCAAAACTTTTGGTAAAACCAAATTATTTTTGTTTATCTTTTAATTATTTTTTAAAAATATAAATAAAATCCAAATTATTTCACTGCTTTAATCCGTTTTGATACCAACTTACCTGAGACAGTTCCTGGTTTTATGATACAATCCTCATGTGAGGAAGTGATCTAAATTAAAACCTTCATCAAAATTCCATGTTTTGTTCCAAACACCAACCAAATAATGACAAATTGAATTTATAAAATTTTTCTAAATTTTAAAAATTAATTGAAACAAAGACATTACATTCCAACAGGAATGTGGTAATGAAAAGGTTAAGAATACAGATTTGTAATTTACAATAGATGGAACAATTAATTATTTCAACAGTCTCTGTAATGTTGCTGTTTCATTAACCTTATTGTTATTCTTTGGAAAGGCATGATCATCACAAATCCCCATTGCCAGAAGTCAATAGAACTGACTACTTGATAGACAACATCACAATCGTGAAAGGTCATCATGAAAGGTCAGACAATTGCCTTGTATTTATGCTAGAAATTCATTTATATTTATTCCATACACAAGAGAAATAGATTGTCAGACATCAAATATTTGCCTGGTTAAAATATGTGGAATCCATTAACGAGTGATTAGTTCTAATGGTATGCCTTGACGAGCCATCAATGATTAGCTGTAACGATTTTAGAGAAAAGGTGGAGTGGTAGTTGTAAAATATTCTGTTTTTACCCATTTGTTGCCAAATGAAGTGAAATAACTGCAACCAGGAGGGAAAACAAACTGCAAAGTTAGCTTCCTTGGAATCATCATCGTTTAATGTCCTCTTTCCATGCTGGCATGGGTTGGATGGTTTTATAGGAGCTGGTCAGATGGGAGTCTGCACCATGCTTCTGTGTCTGTTTTGGCAAGGTTTTTACAGCTGGATGCCCTTCCAGATGCCAACCACTTTACAGTGTGGACTGGGTGCGTTTTAAGTGGCACCTACACTAGTAGGGTCACCAAGTGACTTTGCAAGACAAGGAACCTTTGAGAGGGGAAGGGCATTGCGTCTGATAATGAAAGGTTGAAGCGTGATAGACAGAAAGGCAGAAACAGATGTCTTGCTGTAGAGGAGATACAGGGTTACCCAGCCAGAGAGAGGGAGAGAGAGAGGGAGGGAGAGGAAGGAAAAGAGAGCAGGAGAAAGAGAGTGAGAGTTAATAAGAATGAGGGCAGAAACAGTTACCTAGAGAGAGAGAGGGGAGAGTTAAGAAGAAAGAGATGTGCTACTGTAAAGGAGATGAACATTATATTCTACTAAAGTTGATAATTATTGTTAAAAATTCATTCAATAGAGACACTGTAGGGCAGAGAGAATTGTTTTTATTGTATCTGAGGCCTTGACAACCTCTCTAGGTCGGGTGCTGAAAACCAATATGTTCTGTAAAGAGATTGGTGATAGGAAGGGTATCCAGCTATGGAAACTGTGCTGAAACTGAGATGTGTGAGTGAGATGTTGTGCTTCTAACTTTAGGAGGTGGAAGGGAACTCTAAATAAAAACTGATTTGGGTTGTGAAATTGTTGTCTGATTCATATCTGACCTCACCAGACCATGACAGCATGGAAAAACAGATATAAAAAATGATAATGATGACGATGATGATGATGATAATATATATATATATATATATATATATATATATATATATATATATATATATATATATGTATATTTAACGTACACTATATAGATTTATATAATCGTATGGTAATTGCAAAAAACTCCTTTAGTGGACCCAATTATATACGACATAGTAAATTAATACGTAGAGACCCCTTTGAAGTTGCAATCCAGTAAATCCAATCAGAGAAAATGATTGTGCTGAAATTTGAAACCATTATTATCATTATTAATAATCCTTTCTATTATAAGCACAAGGCCTGAAATTTGGGGGATGGGAATAGTTGATTACATCGACCCCAGTACTTAACTGGTACTTATTTCATCGACCTCAAAATGATGAAAGGCAAAGTTGACCTTGGCAGAATTTGAACTCAGAACATAGTGGCAGATGAAATACTGTTAAGCATTTCACCCGGCGTGCTAATGACTCTGCCAGCTCACTGCCTTCTTCTTCTTCTTCTTCTTCTTCTTCTTATCATCATCATCATCATCATCATCATCATCATCATCATCATCATCATCATCATCATCATCATCATTATTATTATTATTATTATTATTATTATTATTATTATCATTAATAATGTTTCTATCCATAAGATGTTTCCTATATTGTAATGAATCATGTAACATGGAATTAAAAATATTTCAAATTTTCCAGACTTTGTTATTAATATATCATCATCATCATTTAATGTCCGTTGTCCATGCTGGCATGGGTTGGATGGTTTAACCAGAGTTGGGAAGCTGAGGGGCTGCACCAAACTCCAGTCTGATTTGGCATGGTTTCTATGGCTGGATACCCTTCCTAATGCCAACCACTCCGAGAGTGTAATGGGTGTATTCAGATACACATATAGACAGATGGATAGATAGATAAAGAGAGAGAGAGAGAGAGAGAGAGAGAGAGAGAGAGAGAGAGAGAGAGAGAGAGAGAGAGAGAGAGAGAGAGAGATGTTTGCAGTAATCAGGGTCTTACATCTTCACGCTTCTCTCTCTCTTTTCTCTTTCTCTCTCCCTCACACTCCTCAATTCTTCTACTCACTGCACCAACATTTAAATTCACTCTTGTTCCTATTTCATCAAAGATATACAGAAATCAACTTTGTAAAAATTGTTTTTTTCCATGATTTATCAATATTTCACCAGCCATCGTAATCATTGAAGCAGAAAGTTTAATGAAGTTTGATAGTCAAGTAGTTTAGTAATTGTGATTACAACGTGCTTGTTAATTAGAATAAAAGCAAAATTTTCACTGTGTGAAAATGTTCCAGGGACAAAATGTCTGATGTCAAAGAAGGCAGCATCAAATGAGCGATGCCAAATATGTGGCACCAAAACAGCTGTGCCAATGTGCCCCACAGCTTCATCTCTTGTACAAGAAGTATTGTGGGTTTATCAATGAAATAGACTTTGATTTTATGGAAGTCTATCTTTTATCTTTTTTCTGTTACCTGTTTCCATCATTAGACTGCGACCATGCTGGGGCACTGCCTTGAAGAAGTTTAGTTGAACAATCAACCCCAGAACTTATTTTTTTAAGGCCTGCTACTTATTCCACTGGTTACTTTTGCTGAGCCACTTAGGTATGGGGACATAAACATACAAACACCAGTTGCCATGCAGTGGAGGAGGACAAACAAACACAAAAACACAGACAAAATCATGTGTGCACACACAAACACATGCACGCACAGGCCCCTACTCTTGCCTCCCCCACACCACAGCACCACCACATCACACACCACCATACCACATTACACCACCCCACACACATTAGCACTGATCACTTCCCAGCACCTACACCATCATCCACACGTCTACACTTGCACACACGCACACGTCAAGGTCACCAGCCCCCTTCCACACGCACACACACATGCACGTGCACCTTCATTTTGGGATCACTACTACTTTATTATCTCCCCTTCTTCCTAGCTCTCCTCTCTGACCACCTCTGTCCGGCATTCACCATGACAGATTGCTAGCCATGAAACCTTTTTCTATTTTCTCTCTCTCTTTATTTCTGTGTTCCTTTCTGTCGAAGAGCATAGGCTCGAAACGTAAAAGACTTTCTCACTTCCTGAACATTAAACTAATATATCTGTTTGTTGTTTACACACCCGTCTTAATCTTTTGTTTCTTTGTAAATTCTCACTATATATTTATGTATAGACAATAGGCCACTTTCAGTTTCTGTCTTCCAAATCAACTCACAAAGTTTTGGTCAGCCTGAGCCTATAGTAAAAGACACTTGCCCAAGGTTCCACACAGTGGGACTGAACCTGGAACCATGTGGTTGGGAAGCAAAATTCTTACCACACAGCCATGCCTGCACCAATGATATCTGAACATGAAATACCTTTTGAGTCTCTATTCTGGAACTTCATTAGGTTTAAAACAACTGGATTTTACCAAGACAGTTGCTCTGTTGAGGAAGCCAAGGATCTCCTCAATAATAAGAAGCCTACCTCTGTCCCTCAATCATATTCTCATCTCTCAGTTCAACTCCCTCTCTCAGCTGAAAGGTTCTCATCTTGCAAGCTCACGAATGCTGGTGCCATGTAAAAAGCATCCAATACACTCTATAGTGGTTGGCATTAGGAAGAGCATCTAATCATAGAAACCATGCTAAAACAGACAATTTGCCCCTGGTGCAGCCCTCCAGCTTGCCAACTCCTGTCAAACCATCCAACCGATGCCTGCATGGAAAACAAGCACCAAATGGTGGTGATGATGATGATGATGATGATGAATAACCATCAATACATCTTACAACTGTGCAACATCTTACAATTGGCAGTATGATTATCTCAGTTGACGAAAATAGCATCACAATTCTTTCTTCATTAATCTTCCGCTGAACACCATTTTTATAATCCACCATAACTGCAGTGTTGTCCTAGCACTGGAATCAACAATTTTATAATAGCAATTTGTATTTTACAAGTTGTTCCAAAATTACTTCCATAACCTTTCCTGTATCATTTTGTTATATTTAAATAAATTTCAACTCTTATACATCCTTTTTTTTCTTTTTGTAAATTGATAATTATATAACTCTGCCAGATCAGATTGGAGCCTGGTGTAGCCATCTGGTTCGCTAGTCCTCAGTCAGATCGTCCAACCCATACTAGCTTGGAAGGCGGACGTTAAACGATGATGATGAACTGTTTTGACCATTTGTTTTCAATGTGCTTAATTTGGAATAGAATCAAATACAAGACCTAAATGTTTGGTCTTATGAATTACTGTTTAGTAATTTCTGCTGAATAGTTGAAACCATAAGTTGAATATATTCTTGACTCATGAAAATAAATCTGATATTCTTCCAGGATTCTTTGACACAAGACTGTGATGTTCATTCATGACAGGATCAAAGTTTGCAACAGTTTTATAATGCCAAACCATTTCCAAAATTGGTTTTCTCTTATACAAATTCCTTGTCATTAAACAATACAAGGATTTTAGTTGCTAAAAATTTTATATAAAAATTGTTCTATGTGAAGAATAGTTCACCGCTTTTGATTTTCTGATGCAATTTTAGTTTGGTGTTCTATGCCAGTGGTTCTTCTGCTTTCTTGAAATGTTTCCTTCCCTGGAAGATGCATTATTTTTTTTTTCCTTCCTTTTCATGGGCGTCAAGCTTTTCTGGTGCTTTCCGCTGATTGAGTCCATTTTCTTGTTCAGTGGAAACCAATTGACATTTCATGAAAATAGAAAACAACAAAAGCAGAAAGCTGTTTTCTTATTTGAAGAATAAACGATTTTTGAGTGACAAATGTCTCCACATGCTTTTACCAAAATTTATGATTTTAAAAATACTTTGAACCAAATCTAACCATTTCCAACTACATGGCATCTCTTACAATTACATGGTTTGATATTTTATTAAACTCCAAGTAATCATCCCTGTCATGTTCAATCTCACTCAACAAGGGCTTCACTCTAGTTTTCTTGCAGTGGTTCAGTTTACAATCATTTCAGATGCAGTTAATGGTGATGAAATAATTCTTATTTAGCCTTCATTCTTGACATTTTAAAATCATTTTCTGACTTTGTCTTTATTCTAGTTGGGTGCAAAACCTGACAAAATTAAATTTTTGTTTCAAATTAATTTTAAAATATTGACTTTTTTGGCATTAATTATTAGAACCTAAATTACAAATTCAGATCTGGAGGAGACAATAACTGGTTAAATAGGTAGTAGGGCTTAGTGAGGGAACATCATCATCATCATCATTATCATCTAATATCTGTTTTCCATGCTGGTATGGGTTTGACAGTTTAACAGGAGCTGGCAAGGTTGGAGAGCTGCACCAGACTTCTGTGTCTGAATTGGTATGGTTTTTATGACTGGATGCCCTTCCTAACACCAACCACTCTGCAGAGTGGACTAAGTGTTTTTTACATGGCATCAGTACAAGAGAGGTCAATTTTGGCAAGGTCATTACAGCTGGATACCCTTGCAAATGCTAACCCCTTTACAGTGTAGACTGGATGCTTTTAAGTGGCTCCTGCACTGACAGCAGGGTCACCAAGTAACTTGCAGGACAAAGATCCTTTGAGAGGACATATATATATATTATAGTGGGATAGGTCGTTTTATGGGGTTACCCTGAGTTTTTTGCTCATAAGGGGTTTAGCCTTATAGCATATCTTCAGACCCCAAACACTGCTGGCCTGAGACTTCTTTAAAATATGGAAGGGGAAAGTCTCATTTTTAAGGGTAAAACCCTAGGTGATTATCTCCCTTTGCAACAACAGCAACGCCAGTTCCAGCAGCAACAACAATGACTGCACCACAGGCAGCATGTGCAGGGACGAGAACATGACCAGCAGCAACGCTAACAGCAGCAGCCCCTACTCCAGCAGCGACAACACCACCGACGGTACCAGCCAAAATGGTAGAAGTCGCAGCAGCAGCTGCACCAACAACAGCAACAGGTGCAACAACATCACGCACGCACAGAAGTACGGGGAGTGCACTGAGAACTCTCTCAAGCAGCATATTTCCAATCATCTGTCTTCTTTCAGAGTCCCGGAAAGGAGAAACGTGACATTGTCTCAGGAGACAAATACTTCTTGGAGACATATTACCAGGAAGACAGCACCAGTGGCACTTCTTGTCACAGAACCAAACTGCTTCTCATCTCAGTAACCAATTGAGTTATACGAAGCTTTCATAACCCCGTCCAGCATTTTGATATCTCTGTAATTTCCTCCCTCTGCTACCCTTTCTTTACTCTTCGAACAGTTAATGATGATGATACAGCAACGTCAGTCATTTTGTATGACATCTTCCTATACCAGATGATACTCACAGGATCTTCACCAGATACTCAGAGGATCTCAGTGGTAATTTCTGATGGACCAAGAATATTTCCTGCCCTGCCTTCATATTCCTATGTTGTATCATGCTTCCATCAATTTGAATGACTGGTTCCTCTGTCAGGTTTATCCTACGAAGATCTACTTTCTCCCTTGCACCCTTCATTTAACTGTCTCTCTTAGCTTTTCCTACATCTCTTTCTTTTTAATGTTACCAAGAATTTGTGAGAGGTTATCATTCTGTCCGCACTTCTCTCCCAAGATCTCTCTTGATTCTCTCTAGTTACAATCCAGAGCACCTCATCTCTCTCATCCTCATCTTGTACAACATTGGGAAACTTCTTATTTCTCAATCTTTCTTTGCCAACTGTCATCTCTCATCTGGCTTCTCATTCCTCCAGTCTTTACCAAAACTAACTTTCAGCTTTTATGCTTCTATGACTATGTCTGAGCTTCACCCTATCGACATTAACCTTCCTCTCTTTTACCCACTTTGGTCTTCCTCTTCCACGGATTGCTTCCGCTTGGTCTCTGGCTACTTCTTTACCCAACCCCTATCACCATTGCTATTCCAACTATACCTACACCAATGCACTCTTCTCTCTCTCTCTCTCTTGCACATTCACATCTCATCTCTCATCTGCTGTCTTTCTCCACTTCTCTTTACACAGACTGTCAAAAAGTCTCACCTTATTGCTTTCTGGCTTTCATGCTTTCTCCACATTCACTTCAACAATTCTCTACATCTATGTCTCTGCCTGCCTGCCTGCCTGCCTGCCTGCCTGCCTGTCTGTCTGTCTGCCTGTCTGTCTGTCTGCCTGTCTGCCTCTCCCCTCTCTCTCCTTCCAGCCCTCTCTCTCTACTTATCTATCATTTCATTTGTCTGTCTGTTGGTCTATATACATACACACAAACATACATACATATTCTTAAATACACACATATGTAAACATACACATATCTACGTATATGTATTTTTGTATGTATGTATGTATGCATGCATGTATATATACATGGATTGTTATATATAGATATGTATGTATACATGTGCATATGCATGTATGTATATATACATATCTATATATATGCACATATGTATTATGAATGCAGGTAGGCATGCATTTATGTATGTAAATGCATGCATGTACGTATGCATGTATATATACATACATGTATGCATGTTTGTATGTATGCATAAATGTATGTATATATGCATGTATGTATATATGGACATATGTACAACTGTATGCTCACATGTATGTATAAATGCATGCTTGTATGTACGCATGCATCCATGTATGTTTCTATGGAAGTGTATATGTTTGTATGTATATATATATATATATATGTGTGTGTGTATATATTTATGTATGCACATATTTACGTATTCATGGATGTACATATGTATGTCAAATATGCATGCAAATTTGTGTGCATTTATATATGCATGTTTGTATGCATATGTGTGGATGCATGCATGTTTGTATGCATGCATCTATGTGTATAAGTATGCGTTCATGTACGGTGTATGCATTCATGTGTGTTTGTAGTTCACTTATGAATCTCTGTCATCAATGATTTTAAGCCATCAACAGTTGCTGCAACTGAGCTGCGACTGCACCATATTAACCCCTATGACTGTACCTAAATTTTGTTGGGTATACACGCATCAGTGCAGATGCATGCTCACGTGCAGCATGATAGCAGGGGTAGCACTGACAGTGGGCTGTGGGTATCTAATTCTCTTGTTGTTCTTGTTGTTTCGAATATTCATTTTATTCTTCTTCTTCTTCTTCTTCTTCTTCATTCTTTCATCCTTTTATTCTGCCTTCTGCAAGAAAACCCCGTTTGCTGCAACTGGGCATGTGCAGAACGAATAAATGTGCACACATGCAACGACACATGTGAGGCCATGTGTTACTGACGTCAGTAACGCATAGCCACGCCTTCTTCTTATTCTTCTTCAAACCTATTAAAAGTATTCCTTGCTACTACTTTGGCTGCTGCTGCTGCTGTTGTTACTGACTGTTGTTACTAGCAGTATTACAGGTCTTATTACCGCTGCTGCTGCTGTTGCTATCCCATCGGCTACACTACCACCACCACCACCACCACCACCATAACAGCCATCATTCTGTACTTGTTGATGGTAGATTGCTGCTGCTGCTTAATTTCAGGACTTACTGAATTAAAGCTCTTTGGAAGACATATTCAAAGATAAATTCAATGAAACTATATATATATATATATATATATACATACCTATACACACACGCAAACACACACATATATATACATATAAATATATGCATATATGTATGTATATATATATATATATATATATATATATATATACATATATATATATATATATATATATATATATATATATACATATATATATCTACATACATATATGTATATATATATGTATATATATATACATATATGTACATACATATATGTATATATATATATATACACATATGTATGTATATATACATATATACGTATGTATATATATATATATACATATATGTATGTATATATATACATATATGTATGTATATATACATATATGTATATATATACATGCATATATTTATATGCATGTATGTGTGTATATATATATATATATATATATATATATATATATATATATATATGTATGTATGTATGTATGTGTGTGTATATATATATGTGTGTACATATATACATACATATGTGTGTGTGTGTGTGTGTGTGTGCGCGCGTATATAAACACGGATACTTAATACTATACTATACATTTTAGATAATATATATATACACACACACACACATATGTGCATACATGCATACATAGAAGATGCATATTTGCATGCATACTTACAGACACACACACAAACATACATGAATGCATGAGTACATATCAAAAAACATAACTGCAGATACATACACACATACATACATCTACATGCGCAAGCACACAGACATACAAATACACATGCATACACATATCATCACCATCATCATCATCATCATTTAAGGACCAGCTTCTCTCCTGACATAGATTGGACTGTCTGACAGTATTTTCTGCTGTCTACTGGGAGCATATATATATATATATATATATATATATATATATATATGAGTGTGCGAGTGTGTGTGTGTGTATACACATACGCACACACACACAACTCATGCCAGCATGGAAAAATGGACATTTAATGATGATGATGATGATGATGATATATATTTATATATATATATATATATATATATATATATATATATATATATATATATATATATATACACATACACATATGTATGTATAAATATATACATATATTTGTATGTATGTATATGTTAATGTCTGTTTTTATTTTAAGTTATAATAAAAATTAGATTAAAATGAAGAATTACTCATTACTTTTGGTTGAGTATGTTAAAGAATTACACACACCAGATTCTGTGCTACTTTGGGTTATATGTATATGTATATATATATATACACACACACACACACACACACATTTTAATATATATATATGTGCACACACAAACATATATACATATATATATGTATACACAAACACACACGTATCTGTATTATATATATATATATATATAACTACGCATGTATTTGTATACATACATACAAACATTTATACATGCACATGCGCACACAAGACCAACATGTTTGATTCTGTGTAAATTCCAATGAAGGAATCTTGTATCTATGTTAGAAACTGACTCTTTCTCCATTGGGGAGAAATTTCAGAAAAATAAATCCAAGAAAACATACAACGACAGACACACAGACATTTATATATATTCTTACAAGCACAGACACATAGATATATACATACACACAAGTATACACATACCCATTCATATACATACATACATATATATGTATATATGCACACACACACACACACACACCCACATACACACACACACATATATATGTTAATATATATGAATACATATATACATATACATAAACACACACACACACACACATATATATATAAATATATACATTTATATATATATATATATATATATATATACATACATATATACACACATGCACACATATATGTGCTCAAGTGCATATGCATATGTGTATATAAACACATACATATGTATACGTATATGCATATACACACATGCATACGTATATACAAACATACGCAGATATATATATAAACATCCACTTGTGTATATAGTGGTTTCTTATGCCTGATAACAAGTCATCATCATCATCATAATCTTCGCCATCATCATCATCATCATCGTCGTCATCACCGTCATTGTCGTCGTCGTTGTCATCAGAGTGATCATCATCATCATCATTGTTATGATTGTCATTGTTGTTGTCATCATCGTCGTCGTCATCATTGTTGTCATCATCATCATCATCATCATCATCATCATCATCATTCTTACACTTTATTATTATCTACATTAAAATAATCATCCACCAATGATAACGTCATGTACATCATGTCACATGTGACTCTTTTCTGTGATTATAGACACACATACAGATACAATAAAGATATAAACATATATATATCTACACACACACGCACACATACCTTATAGCATGTACTTGTATATTTATAATATTTATATATGTGGCTGTGTGGTAAGATGTCTGCTCCCCATCTACATGGTTCCAAGTTCAGTTCCACTGTGTGGCACCTTGGGTGTCTTCTACTATAGCTTCAGCTATAGCCACAGGCTGACTAAAAACTTGTGAGTGAATTTGGTAGATGGAAACTGAAAGAAGTTTGTCGTATTGTATATATATATATATATATATATATATATATATATATAAGAAGCTCATTGTAGTGAAGAATTCTGGATAGATGTCATGTTATTCATCATAGTCCTCCAGGCAATAACAGAGGAATTCAAGACAGGATGCCCCTGGGAGCTTCTCTATGCTGATGACCTTGCTATAATAGCTGAGTCACTCCCAGAACTAGATTAGAAATTTCAAGTGTGGAAGCAAGATCTAGAATTGTAGCAAAAACCAAAGTCCTAGTAAGTTGGAAGGTAGACAAATCACAAACCCCTTCAGGTAGATGGTCCTACTTGATCTGTAGAAAAAGTATAGGTAGAAGATCAATAAGATGTACCCAGTGTAAGCTATGGACACATAAGAAGTGCAGCAATATCAAAGGAAGGTTAACTGGGATGATAATTTTTGTGTGAGGCAGATGCACAGGGGCAATAAACACTGCAGATGCTCAGAAAACAGATTCCATCACATGCCAGGGGGAGAAACTAGAAGTAGTTGATAGCTTCAGTTACCTAGGTGACCAAGTCAGTAGCAGGGGTGGATGCTCTGAGAGCATTGCCACTAGAATAAGAATAGCCTGGGCAAAATTCAGAAAGCTCCTACCTCTACTGGTGACAAAGGTCCTATCACTCAGAGTGAAAGGTAGATTGTATGATGCATGTGTGCGAACAGACATGCTGCACGGCAGTGAAACATGGGCCATGACTGAAAGAAATGACTGAAAGAAATGAAGCTAGTATGAGCCATTGGATGTGTAATGTCAGTGAGCACATATGACAGAGTGTAAGTGCCCTGAGGGAAATGCTGGACATAAGAAGCATCAGATGTGGTGTGCAAGAGAGACAACTGCACTGGTGTGGTCATGTGCTGTGTATGGATGAGGAGAGCTGTGTGAAGAAGTGTCACACCCTAACAGTGGAAGGAACCTGTGGAAGAGGGAGACCCAGGAAGACATGGGATGAGGTGGTGAAGCATGACCTTTGAATGTTGGGCCTCACAGAGGCAATGACAAGAGACCGAGAACTCTGGAGATAGGCTGTGATTGAGAAGACCCAGCAAATAAAGTGAGATCACAGCCGTAGCCTATACCAGTGTCGCATAACCAGCTCATTTAAAAGTACCCTTGAATCATCGGGCGGCATGCCGTGCTTGAGAAGACCTTTTGAGTCAAGTAAAATGAAAATCGAAATCAAAACCAAATCAAGATCTAAATCAAAATAGAAATTGTAATTGTGGCCGATGCCAGTGCTGGCTGACTGGCTCCCCATGCCAGTGGCATGTAAAAAAAGCACCATCTGAACGTGGTCGATGCCAGTCTCCCCCTGACTGGCTCCTGTGCTGGTGGTACATAAAAAGCACCATCTGAACGTGGTGTCCTTGCTTCACTGGGTGTTCATGAGCTGTACTTTTAAAAACTTCAAGCTCCTTTGCAAGGTCTCTAGTCGTGATATTTTGAGTTCTCTTCGATTTTTGCCTTCAAAACATCTTCATCCAGTTTTGAAGGTCTTCTACTGTCAACTTCTAAGCTAAACTCTCCAGCTTTAAATTTTGCAAACCCCCTTCAAACAGTTGATCCACCAACAGCATCATCATCACCATAAACTTCACAAATAGTTTTTCAAGTCTTTGCAGCATTTTCTCCTTTTTAAAAAAAAGAAATGCATTACAATGCAAACATGACATTTTTGGTTATCCATTTCAAATGTCAATAGAGGGTAACTGGGATGAAAGATAAATCTATTTTTAATCAGGAACAAAGAAGAGATGCCCTTAAGTCGAAGGACCACAGCCACCATGCCTTGTGAGCTTGTCCCGAACAGGTAAGGCTCCTCTGTAACACTGCCATGCCAGAGACTTCTGAAAGTTGTCCAGGGTCTTCGGCCCGAATGTACGTCCGAATAGACTGGCCAGCTGATTATCGTTGAGCCCTAGGGTTTCCCCTAAGGGGTCATCACATTCTGCCTCTACAAGCCCTCTATAAAAGAATGCGGTGAAACCTCCTCTGCCCAAGTGACGGAATAGCAGGAGAGCCTTGCAACACTCCGTAAACCGTGTGCCCAACTTCGATCTTTGATAGAACCAGGATTCCATTTCACCAGCGGAGACCACACCTGTTCACCATCCAGGTGGAGCCACAGATGCCTCAACCTCAGTGCATGTCTGTGCATCAACAGCCAAGGCATCCCTAGCCCAGCCTTTAATGGTTGTTGGCAGCAAATAGAGCATCTCACAAGCGGTTTCGAGCCCTTCCACAAAGAGTGGAAGAGCTGTCTTTCCAGCTTGATCAACCACGAATCAGGGCAAGGAATGACGGTTAGGCGGTAGGTGATGACCGATGCGACGAACACATTGGCTACCTCCGCCCTTCCTTTCAGGGATAGCCACCGCCAAGACCGGGTCTTGGCAATATGGGTCACCCTGCTCGATACCTCGGCCCAGTCCTTCTCTATTTGGAGGATAATATTTTACATTGCTGCTGATGGTGGACCGACCCTGGTATGTAGACGTATTTATGCACTTAACACCCTGATAAGGGGAGTGCCTTGATTTGTAATATGAAATATGTCATATTCCTTGGCACATCTCTGAAACAGCCCGTAGATGTGATGTCTATATATTTTTTGCTTTTCTTTCGTTGGTTTTTAATATGTTTTTAATACTTAATCCTTTTAAGTTAAATTTTTAATTTCCGCATATAATGTACAATTTTAAATGTAATTACAAATGATATTTTCTTAAATTCAATCATTTTTATTTAAATTCAATCGCTTTTATTTAAATTCAATCGTTTTTATTTAAATTCAATCGTTTTTATTTAAATTCAATCGTTTTTATTTAAACTCAATCGTATTTTATGCTTTGCATTGATATTGTCTATTTATATATATTTGTGTATTTTGGAATTTTATTTCCATTTTATAGAGAATATATGTATTTATATAAGTTTTGGATGTGTATTTCACTTATGTTCTGTTAGACTTCGCCTGTGTTGCCTCCATAATAATGTTATTTCGAATATCGCTCACAATGAGCACTACACTTTCCTTCTGTATTAATGTGAGTTATTGTTAATAACAAGCTCTAATTAAACTATATATTTTATATATATATATATATATACTTTATTTAAAAGCAACAGAAATATAACAAAAAGCTGTTACTCAGAGTTTCCCATTCATCGGACAGTTTTGTTAAATCTATCTATATATATATATATATATATATATATATATATACATACATACATATATATAATATGTAAAGGTAAGATCCAAGGATCAAGGTGTAGGAAATTAGTAAGCTTCAGGCAGTCTGTAGAAGGGATAAAAAAAACAACTTTCAAGAACAATAATGGTTTATTGACGTAGAAGATAGGAAATTTTCCTCGTATCAAAGTTCAATAAAGTGGAACAAGTTATTCTTATAGTTCATGGTTTGCAACTGGGGTTGCTGTGAATGTGAAAAAAAGTCCCAAATTAGGGAATGGAGCAGCTAAAATCAACGTTTCCTTGCAACAAAACATATGTAGCCTGGATTTTAGCTGCTCCATTCCCTAATTTGGGATTTATATGTATATACATGTGTGTGTGTGTGTGTGTGTGTGTGTGTGTGTGTGTGTGTGTGTGTGTGTAATACTATTCCACAGCCATACCAACAATCCAATAATACTAATCCACATAGGCAAAAACAGCCATACCAACAATCCAACATACCTCCATCATCAGCTGCCCCACAGGTATCATTATGGTTTCGACACCTTGGGCAGTACCATTCAATCCAGTGGTGTCAACAGCACTAAAATAAGTGTTGTTTGGGAGCAAACAAACCAAAGAAACCACAACTTTCAAACACATTTGCCCTATGTACAACCGTATTGATAAATAAATTCCAATAAGTAAATTACAACCAACTCCTAAATACATAACTAAACAGTGACAACTCTATTAAGTCATACAAACATGATAATCCCTACAGTCTTCTGTAGTGTAATATAAAAGCAAAAGCTTAATAACCTCATTATTCCAATCAATCAATTTCTAGACAGGATTAACCACTAACTTTAATAAAACTACAACAAAGAAACATATAAACCATTATACATTGTATCAGTTTTAATGGTAAACTGCAATAACTAAATTATACATAGAGGGTGCTTAAGGTATTTTAGGACATACCTTTTTTGGTCATTGCTGCATTTTTGGCTAATTCTGTATAATCTTTGTTTCAGAAAATAATAATGGCAGACCCTCAGCTTACTCAAGAAATGAAGAGACAAGCTGTTATTGTGGTTATAATGGCTGAGCATAGCGATTTAGAAATATCTCGATTTTTAAAAGTTGCCAGATCTTTCGTCTACAAAGTTTGTAAGGAGTTAGAGATTGAAGATGGAAATGTATCACCAGTATCAAAGCATAAAAAGCATTCTAAATGCTCTGAAATCATCAGAGCACCTGAATTTATCCACCAAGTCCAATAGACCATTGATTACAATCCCAGAAAATCCATGAGGTCAATTGCAAAAGATCTCCATGTGTCAGAAGGAACAGTCAGAAATGTTATCCACGAAGACATCAGATATAAGTCTTATATGATGAGGAAAGGTCAATTTGCCAGAAAAAGCAAAAGAAAATCACTACATCAGATCTATAAAGCTCTTAAACAAACTGAAAAATCTAGTAGATTTAATTTGGTTTTTCTCAAAACAGAAAAATTTTGACCAAGATGAAAAAGTTAACAGAAGAAATGACAGATGGTTATGTGCAGACCCTTCTGAAGTTCCAAGTGTTATGCATACAAAATTTCCTACAACTGTCATGGTTTTAAAGGTTGTCAACAATGAAGAACATGTGATGCCTCCTTACTTCTTTCCACAAGGCCTTAGAATTAACTCTGCTGCCTACATTGAGGTCCCAAAAATAATTGTTAAGCCCTGGATAGACAGTGTATGCAATGGAAGGCCATATGTGCTTCAGTAAGACTCTGCACTATCACACATGGCTCTAGTAACACAGGAATGGATGGCAGAAAATTTTCGTGATCACATAACCCCTAACATTTGGCCTCCTAATTTCCCAGATCTCAATCCATTGAACTATTACATGTGGAGCGTTGTTGAGAGAGAAGTCAATGAACATGCCCATAATACCAAAGATTCTTTGAAAGCTGCTATAGTAAGAGTAATGTCCAAAATTAACCAGGGACCACTTGATTTGAGCATGTAGATGATTTAGAGCTCATATAGAAGCAATTGTTGAAGTTGAAGGTGGCTTCATTGAATAACATTATAGAAAAGAAGGTAGGTTTTTATCCTCATAATATTTTTTGATAAATAAAGTTATTATCTGTTATTATATATTTGTTTTTCATAAACATAAATCTGTCCTCAAATATCTTACACACCCTGTATACACATACATATATATAAACTTAAAATAATAAAAAAAAACACAAATCTTCTATTTTTATTTTAATTATAAGATTACTGTCTTAGCTGATCAAGTGCTTTTCTATTTGTTGAAGCATTACCACATAATATTGGGTTGGTGCATAATTATTGCAGCTTTTTTTCAATAAATTTTATTCAACAAAAACAATAACAATATTTAACAAAAACATCTTTAAATGGTGGTCTGACCGTCTGCCAAGCAAATGGAAAGCAGTAATTGAAGTTTATGGTAAATATGCTCCAGAATAATCATTTAAAGATGTTTTTGTTACATGTTGTTATTGTTTTTGTTGAATGAAATTTGTTGACACAAAAAGCTGCAATACTTATGCACCAACCCAATATATATTTACACACACCTATGCAAGCTTCTTTTCAGTTCCCATATACAAAATTCACTCACAAGACCTTGGACAGCCCAGGGCTAGAGTAGAAAACATGTATCCAAGTTGTCATATAGCTTGAAACATGATTTAGAAGCAAACTTTACAGCCACACATTTTATACATGTATAGAATAATTTACTTCATCTTTTGTTTCAAAGTTTTAATTATTCCTTTTGAGTTCAAACAAATGAACCAGAACCAAAGTCTAGTAATACCCTGCCACCAAAGTCTAGTAATACCCTGCCACCAACCTTCACTTGAATCAAATACTATTATTTGATGCTCTGTCTGAAGAATTGCCAATTGGAAATTTCTTACATGTTTATAATTCCTATTAGCAAATGAAACATGTGTAATGGTGATTAAATAAAACAATAAAGTTTTTATAACTTTCTGTTTTGCTGTATAATAATCCTGGAAACAATATTTCCAGAATTTTCAACTCTAATGCATACCTGACATAAATATAAGAATTACATATGGAATTTTAATACTGGAATAAACAGATGTACTTCAAGAGGAAATGGCTTGGAGTCTAACTCTACTTACGAGGGTGGGCTGAAAGGTTTAGAGGCTGACTCGTGATGCTAGAGCTGTAAAATCTT
>NC_142928.1:8728762-8736262 GCF_046866305.1 Octopus bimaculoides | reverse complement strand
TTTTAACACTGAGAGAGAAGAACCTGACTGACCAATCAACATTATGGTGGTACTTCCTTTTGTGGGTGCTAGGACCCATGACATAGGAGATGCAGTCCTTTGACCCACTGAATGCCAGGGCCTCATTGTAATAAGGGCTTGCAGTATCAGAAATCTCTTGACATGAGGACAGGTTCAAGATTCTCTTGCTGACACTCTTCACTAAGTTCCTAAACAGGGTAGTTAGGTGGCAGTAGGCTGTATTAATGTAGGACACCTCCTTATTTGGTTTGTGGTATGGTCTGTAAAAAGAGGAGCTGAGGTCTAATATAACGTCTGAAACATTTACAATGGTGAGGTTGGTCTCGATTGTTATTTTGAGCCCCATGGCAATAAGGGGGTTAATTAGGCCCTCCCTAAGCCTATTGAGGATAAGGCCATTAGCTCCTCTACAGATGGCCATAGTGTCATTTCTGTGGAGACCAAAGATAACTGATGGGAGCCTCTTCTTTAAGGCATCTAAAGGGACAATTATGTTTTGTTCACAAAACCAACTGACCATGACGTATTTGTTCCTCCAGTTTGTAGAGCGGTTATGTGCCTTCAGCCATTTGAGTCCGTGGAGTAGCCTATACTGCTAGATGCATTTTAGGTGCAAAACCAATATATTTTGGGCTTTGTTCTGTTTCTTTCTACCAAATTTTATGTGACACCAACATTTTATATTCTGCTCAACAAAGCTTTTGAGAATGTGTTCTTCTTTTGTACAGTTGTATTCATATGACAAGCTTTATGTATAGTTTGCATATATTTAATAGGTCTGTGATACATTTGTAGATCACATACATATTAGCTATGGAATTGATGACCATCTTATCAAGATTTTCATGTTACACAATACAAAACAAATTATATTGAACTACAAATTGTTCAAAACTTGGAACTATAAGGATGGAGTTTTAAGACTACCATGATGGTGAGAATTCAAAACATTTCATGATATAACCACAAGATCAAAGAAGAAATCCATAGAAATGTTTCACCAATTTCACTAAGCGTTGCTCAATGCAGGGTAAATTTACTGGCCACATCAGACTTTTTGCACTCTGAGGACAAAGACCTCTCAACTACATTGGCAGAAACATACATGAAATTGAGGACCTACCAAAGTATGGCATTTTGAAGCACCTTTTGGTTAAGGCTATTTAAGGAACAAGAATATATGAATTAACACTCATAAAATACTATGAAAATTAAAATTTGTTTCTAACCATTTCGTTTCCATATTTCTGTTGAAATACACTACCATTGTTTTAAACCAATTTTGAAAATAATGAAGAATTTCATAGTAAAATAACTTTTGTCATTATTAAGCTGATGTCTGGAACATAAATTGAGATGGAATTTTGATGAAAGGTTTTCATTTAAGATGAGAGGTTTGTTTCAGGGAACCAAGAATGGTTTCTGGAGCATTGGTATCAAAAGGGTTAATTAATGCATGATTAATAATTAGTAACCAAGTAATGGAGTTAATTATATCAACTATCCTCTTCTTTAATTAGTTGACATCACAACAAAAGCGGCATTAGAAAAAATTTAATTGGGAAGACACAACTTTTGTAATGTCTGACTCCATAACTGCAAGCAACATGAGAAGCAGAATAGGGAAGCTTCACAAGGTTTTATAATATAAGAGAATATGTATATTTTGGATTTCAAAACAGAAGAGAAAGTACTCAATACATGTAGTGAAGTGGGTGACAGGAACAGGGCAAGTCACTGAGATGTTCCCTAGGGGAGCAAGGCAAGGAACTGTAGTAGGGGACAAGATGGACTGAGGTGAAGACAAGTTATGAGGTAGGAGGCAGCAACAAGACAAACTACTGAAGTGGTCCCTAAGTGAACCCCTTCTTACATCTAGACATTTTTTATTTGCATTTCAACCCAGGCACAAAGACACAAAGACACATACGTCATCATCATCATCATCATTTAATGTCCGCTCTCCATGCAGGCATGGGTCGGATGTTTCGACAGGAGCTTCCTCGGCTCCATATGTCTGTTCTGGCAGGTTTTTTATGGATGGATGCCCTTCCTAATGCCAACCACTTCACTAAGTGTAGTGGGTGGTAATTAACATGGCACTGGTCTGGGTGCTTTTATGTGACAAAGCATAATATGTTATACATGTATGTACATTGATATAATTGTCCTTTTTAAAAAATAAATAGACATAATATAATGTCTATAAGTTGATGAATACCAACTCTTAATCCCCTCCATTTTCTTATTGTTGCATAAATTAAGGGTAAAACAACTTTTCACCCTCACCCATTTATTACACTTGGCCATTGCCAGTACCGCCGGACTGGCCCTCGTGCCAGTGGCACGTAAAAAGCATCCACTATACTCTTGGAGTGGTTGGCGTTAGGAAGGGCATCCAGCTGTAGAAACACTGCCGGATCAGATTGGAGTCTGGTGTTGCCATCCGGTTTCACCAGTCCTCAGTCAAATTGTCCAACCCATGCTAGCATGGAAAGCGGACGTTAAACGATGATGATGATGATGGTGGTGCTCCAGCATGGCTGCAGTCAAATGACTGAAACAAATAAAATACACACACACACACACACACACACACACACACACACACACACACGCACACACACACACATATGTATACAATAATCACTTACCACATTGCAGTTCCCCCATCATGCCTCAGTATATCGTGGGGGTTTCTGTGGCTGATAAGTATTTATATTTGTTTAGATTATGATTATTTCTGTGGTAAAATAAGCATTTTCATGCCTAAAAATTAATAAATAAAAATACAATACAGTACTGCACTGTATTACACATCAATCAAAGACTTTGAATTTTTTCAGTAATAATAATGTATATGACTTGAGATGTTTGCCTTGCCTTAACGTTTATTGTCCTCTTTAACAATAATATATATATTCTGTTGAGTCTGGGGAGAGTCATTCTCTTCTTGTGCCTTATAATTTAACACACTCACTGGTATTTTCCTAAAATTTTTGTTGTGTCTTGCAACCTTTTCAATAGTCTTGACTCTCAATAGTCTTGACTCTCAATAGTCTTGACTCTCAATAGTCTTGACTCTCTGAGAGTCAAGACTATTGAAAAGGTTGCAAGACGCAATGAAAATTTTAGGAAAATAAAAATAAGAAATAAGTGGAAATTTGACCAGTGAGTGTATTAAATTATAAGGCACAAAAAGAAAATGAGTCTTCCCAGACACAACAGAAAATGCTTCAACACACAAACTCACATAAAGAATCTTGCAAACCAAATCCCAAAATAAAATATATATATATATATATATATATATATATATTACAATGGGCTTCTTACAGCATCTCTCTACCAAAGCTACTAACAAGGCTTTCGTTGGCCAAAGCAGTGTCAGGAATGGAACCAATAGCAGGAAATATGTGGAAGTAATTTATACAAGATATGATCTAATATATATATATATATATGTAGATAAATTTAAAAAAGGAAAGAAATCCAAATTGGGCCTTAACAAAACAAAGATGCTGACCCTTGTAGTCGGGAAGCAGCAAAAGCTAAACTGAGCTGTATTTGAACTGCTAACAGTGGTGTAACAGGTCTGCTGGTGTCTCCAATTATTTAGTTGTATTGATCTACATAAGAAAGAATGCCAGTGTGACCCGATTCATAATTAGCTCAAATGTTGTTGTGGTTGATGCTGTTGCTGTTGTTACTGTTGCTGTTGTTGTTGCTGCTGCTGCTGTTATTGTTATAATAACAGATAAACGTCGACTTTATCTTTCATCTTTTCAGGGTCAATAAAATAAGTACCAGTTGAATGCTGGGGATTGATGTAATCGATTTATCCTCTCCCTGGACTTGCTGGCCTTGTGCTAAAATTTGAAATCATCATCATCATCCTCATCATCATCATCATCATCATCATCATCATCATTATTATTATTATTATTATTATTATTAGGTGAGCTGCCAGAATCGTCAGCACACCAAGTAAAATGCTTAGCAACATTTCGCTACGTTCTGAGTTGAAATTCTGCCGAGGTTGACTTTGCCTTTCATCCTTTCGGGGTCGATAAAATAAGTACCAGTTGATTACTGGGGTCGATCTAATCGACTAGTCTCCTCCCCCCAAATTTCAAGTTTTTAGTAGAAAGGATTACTATTATTGCCACTGTTTAATAGATAGATATTTATTTATTAAATATATATGTTTAATATACATGTGCTGCCACCTTCATACCCCTCCCCCATATTGTTAGGGATCTTAAGAAAGGCATCAACACCACAACATCCGCCTTTGTTTTCCCCCTTACCTCTACTTCCATACACCTTATCTTTTCATCTCTTCAGAACCCCACCCATTTTAAACTCACTCCCTTCCTAGACCCTCTTATATAAACATGGTAGGGTCTTAGTTATATAATATAGTGTGGTGAAAATCACCAATTAATGACATTATCCAGGCAATTAGCAAATGAAAACTTCCCTTAGGAGTGTTTAAAATATAAAAGCAAATACAAGGGAGATAACTTCAGTAAGATGATGACATTTTGGGAAAATAAAGAAACTGAAGACATGGAGTGGTTTAGTCAATGGATAGAGGAATTTTTAATTTCTTTGAAGTCTTGGATCTATTTGTGAGCAAAGCTTGGTTTATAGAGGAGGTCCTGGGTCCATGAGGAGGGAAATCCAGTGCTAGACACTCCCTTTTTGTAGGCTTTCTCACACACACAAACACACACCTATGTTCATATACATACATACACACATACTAATCAAGCACCCAAGATAGACTTTCAGCTTCATCCTATTATTGTTGGAGCAACAGGATACAAACTGGCCAGCCTGGAGCAGTGCATGGTTGAACTTGGGATCTTGCAGGGAGAACACAAATCCTTAATTCAAATACTACAATTGATCACAATATCTGGGATTGTAGAAATCTGCAAGACATCTTTGAGATTAAAAGGAAGAGGAACGAAAGAAGATGCTTTCCTTCACAATGATGCTACCAAGTGATTGGTTAATTTTTATACTAAACCAAAACGAGAAAGAGAACATACATGTATGTATGTGTGTATGTATGTGTGCATGTGTGTGTATTTGTATGTATGTATGTGTCTGTGTATGGATGTATGCGTGCATCTGTGTGTGCAGACGTGTGTGTGTATGTATGCATGTGTGCATGCATGTGTGTATGTATGTGTGTGTGTATGCCTGTGTATGTATGCATGTGTGTGTGTGTGTGGTGTGCGCGCACGCATGTGTGTTTATATATACATATATATATATATATATATATATATATATATATATATGTATATGTATATATATATATTATTCTTTAACAAGAATAGCATCAAGCCATCATTGGACTGTCCGATGATGGCTTAGCTGGTTGAAACTTCAAAGTCAATACTATTCTGATTAAGGAATAATAGATTTGTACTCTAGTAAATGTATTGAGAAAGTCTTCTGTTTACTGTAAAATTGTTTTTATTATAATATAAAAAAACAAACATTGATATGTGTGTGTGTGTGTGTGTGTGTGTGTGTGTGTGTGTGTGTGTGATCATCATCATCATCGTTGTTTAATGTCTTCTTTCCATGCTGGCATGGGTTGGATGGTTTGACTGAGGGCTGGCGAACCAGATGGCTGCACCAGGCTCCAATCCGATCTGGCAATGTTTCTACAGCTGGATGCCCTTCTTAATGCCAACCACCCTGAGAGAGTAGTAGGTGCTTTTTACGTGCCACTGGTGTGTGTGTGTATGTATATATATATATATATATATATATATATATATATATATATATATATATATATATAGCCTGGGAAAAGTTTAGAGAGCTCTTACCCCTGCTGGCGACAGAGGGACTCTCACTCAGAGTAAAAGGCAGACTGTATGACGCATGCGTACGAACAGCCATGCTACATGGCAGTGAAACATGGGCTGTAACTGCTGAGGACATACGTAAGCTCGCAAGGAATGAAGCCAGTATGCTCCGTTGGATGTGTAATGTCAATGTGAATACCCGTCAGAGTGTAAGTATCTTGAGAGAAAAGCTGAACATTAGAAGCATCAGTTGTGGTGTGCAAGAGAGACGATTGCGCTGGTATGGACATGTGGTGAGAATGGATGAGGATAGCTGCGTGAAAAAGTGCCACACCCTAACAGTTGAGGGAACCCGTGGAAGAGGTAGGCCCAGGAAGACCTGGGCTGAGGTGGTGAGGCAAGACCTTCGTACACTGGGCCTCACCGAGGCGATGACCACTGACCGAGACCTTTGGAAATGTGCTGTGCGTGAGAAGACCCGGCAAGCCAAGTAAGATCGTTGCCAGTGCCCCTGGACTGGCTCTTGTGTGGGTGGCACATGAGATGCACCATTTTGAGCGTGGCCGTTGCCAGTACCGCCTGACTGGCTCCCGTAGGATTTTCGAGTGAGATCGTTGCCAGTGCCCCTGGACTGGCTCTTGTGCGGGTGGCACATAAAAGACACCATTTCGAGCGTGGCCGTTTTTGTGCGGGTGACACGTAAAAGCACCCACTACACTCTCTGAGTGTTTGGCGTTAGGAAGGGCATCCAGCTGTAGAAACTCTGCCAAATTAGATTGGAGCCTGGTGTTGCCATCCGGTTTCACCAGTCCTCAGTCAAATCGTCCAACCCATGCTAGCATGGAAAGCGGACGTTAAACGATGATGATGATGATGATGATATATATGTATACACATACACACACACACACACACACACACACACACACACACACACACACATAATATAACTAACTGTCACTCTGTCAGTTACAACGATGAGGATTCCTGTTGATCCGATCAACAGAACAGCCTGCTCAGGAAATTAATGTGCATGTGACTGAACACTCCACAGATATGTGTACTGTTAACACAGTTCTCAGGGAGATTTGTCGTGATACAGAATGTGACAAGGATGGCCCTTTGAATTACAGGTACCACTCATTTTTGCCAGCTGAGTGGACCGGAGCAGTGCGAAATAAAGTGTCATGCTCAAGGTCACAATGCATCGCCGGCAATTGAACTCATGATCTTGCAATCATCAGCTGAATACCCTAACCACTAAGCCACACAGTTTCGCTATATAATTTTACATCCTTACAACTTTTTATTCTGATTTATACTTATAATAATCCCATATATATCGAAGAGATATCCCTCAACCCTGTTGGTGATTAAACCAGTGAAATTTCGGATATAATAATCCCTTATGAGCATAAGATATCCTCGCATAAATTATATATATATATATATATATATAAAAGTACCTATTACACTCTTGGAGTGGTTGGCATTTGGAAGGGCATCCAGCCATAGAAACCTTGCCAAATCAGACTGGAGTCTGGAGCAGCCCTGCAGCTTACTGGCCCTGGTCAAACCGTCCAACCCATACCAGCTTGGACAACAGACGTTAAATGATGATGATGATATATATATCATCATCATC
>NC_142928.1:8713762-8723762 GCF_046866305.1 Octopus bimaculoides | reverse complement strand
AGAGAGAATAAGAGTGTGTGTGACGTGAGCAGGTCACATGACAAGAAGCATCACCATCATCATCAACATCATCAATAGCAGAAGCAGCAGTAGCAGCAGCAACAACTGTGTTAGTTGTAAGTTGTTTGAGCTTGCAGCAGCAGAGAAAAATGGCAGCCGGGGGAAATTGGAAGCCTGCTGCCGAGATAGTTCGTGGCCAAGTGTTTGAAGTTGGGCCCCGATATAGCTGTCTCTCTTATATTGGCGAGGGAGCCTATGGAATGGTCGTGTAAGTGGGAAATTGCATTTTTTTATTGTCTCCTTCATCACCTCAACTCACAGCCTTCTCTCTCTGTTTGCAATCAATTTGGAACACGCACTGACTCAATTAAATCTATCATACACACACACACGCATTTATATATAAATATATACACACAATCTTATACACGCATGTATAAATATACACACATAATACACAGTCTTATATACACACACATGTAAATATATATAAATATACATACATAACATGAATATCTGTGTGTCATGTATATATAATATATACATAATACACACTATTATACATACAGATACACATATTTACAGATATACATATAATAGACTCTTATACACACCCTCAGGAATGTATCTACACAACACACACACACACACATATATATACATATATATATAGTATTGGTTGTTGATATGTAGCTACGTATATGTAGTATGTATGCATATACATATAATAATATATATAAAAAGGGTAATGGTGTTAGTGTACTGTGAAATGCAGTTGTGTTAAGAAGTGCTCAATGCTGTTAGAGCGGAATAACATTATTCACATTTCAGCCTGCGTGAGTCGTCGTTACTCAGATTATTTCCACGATCAACCACACACACACACATTTATGTACATACACACACTCATATATACAAATATACACTATATATATATATATGTGTGTGTGTGTATGTATGTATATGTGTGGTGGTGTTGTTCTAATGTGGCTAGTCTCCTTTTTATCTCTTGGTGCTAATTAATGGCAATGTTGATCACCTTCAATAGTTTCCTTCTTCGCCAGCCAAATCAACTCTCTACTGTTGACACTTCTGTTTCAAATATTGGTCTAGATTAAACATTAAACACCATCTTCATCAAACCATACCGCTTGCTACCAACCACTCTCAGTTATCAAATGCTGTTGCAAATACACACACACACACACACATATATATATACATACACACATACGCGCGCACATATATAAATGTGTGTGTGTGTGTGTCTAATGTCTCGATAATATCAAACTGGTGCGATCGCAATTAACGCGAAAGAAAGTACTCAATACGGGGTTTTAGAGTGAAAGAATTGATTCATAGTTGAGTGTGATTGGGAATGTAAACTCTGTGTACACACACATACACACATGTATGTGTGTGTGTCTATATATATATATAGAGAGAGAGAGCAACTAAGATAGTATATATGTATATAGTCTTCCGTCCATTTCTAATTTATCTTCGTATAAACCCGTTTTGATAATTCTGAAATTTTGCATTGCATTCATTTTTGGTTCGTACTATCTATCTATCTATCTATCTATCTATCTATCTATCTATCTATCTATCTATCTGTATATATATATATGTATGATGTGTGTATTTAAGACATTTTTTTTAGCCCTCTTGCGTTTTCCTTTTACAACTTGAATTTATCTATTCAGTCTCTCTCTCTCTCTACTCATATATCATCTATGTGCGTGTTATATATTATTTACGTGTGTGTATGTATATTATATGTACTGTATTCTAATTCTTTGTCACGACACTAAATCATCTCCACTACCACCACCGACAGCTACCATCGGTTTGGCGAGCCAACCACAGTCTCTACATGGTCTATGAACCTGCTGGAAACATCAGTCGATCCCTCCCTCAAATCACGCCTTATCAAGGACATATTAATAACGTCGTGTGTGTAGCGCTGAGAGGATGGTCATGTCTGGAATGTGTTTGATCATAAGCGTAGTCTGTCAGGGTTGGGGCTTCGTATGCCTTAATATATTTTTGTTGTTATGACGTGTGTGTGAGTGTATATATTTGTGTATGGATAATTCTTCACCAGTTTCAACAATAAGGTTACCGTTGTTCAATCAATTGTTTTATCCACTCATTGAGTTAATTTATAAATGGCTGCGTATTCCGCATATATGGCTACCCTTAACGTAATTCTCTGGCAGAATTGGTGTGTCAAGTTTGTGTATTTAAGTTATAGGTGCAATCCATCTGACAGGCTTCCATGTAGTTTCCGTCTACCAAATTTCAGTGACAAGGTCTATTTGATTCAGGACTACAGAAAGTGGCATCTGACCTGGTTGCCATAAAGAGGCTCTCAAACCAGGATCTTGTGATTACAAATTGAGCTTCTTAATCATTTTGGCCATACTGTGCCATCTGTTTAGTGTTGAGTGCCAGAAAAACAGTACTCAATACTATAGTAGAGGCTGATAATATGTTTTATTTTGAACAAGTCAGTCTCGTATTGCACCTGTATTGGATCTTCAGGTAAGTTATGACTGTCAATAAATTACCTGAAGATCTTCTGCACCCCCACAGGCAAAACACAGAAAGGCAAGAGACTGCTGTCTGTCTGTCTCACTATATATATATATATATATATATATATATATATATTGTATAAAGGATCGTGGGTAAGGCCAGAACAATGCGAAGTAAATGCAAGGCAAATCCCAAGAAAACAAATATGAATTAATGTAGACTTACCTTGCATTAATTCATATTTGTTTTCTTTTGCCTTGCATTTACTTCTCATTGTTCTGCTCTTACCCACGATTCTTTATACCAATGCACAATGCTTCACAGTAACTATTCCATTATAATATACATATATTATAAAAGTGTAAACGAGAGATTGGTTCTATTGCATAATTCTACAATTGTTTCATGTCCACTTTTCCTGCAGATACTTGCTGAAATGCTATCGTATGTTAAATATATTAAATATTTATTTATACTTTATGGATATTCATGGAGTTCTCGATAGATCTTCAGTAATACGACTGGTTTTTGTTGTAAAACTAACTGGTTGCTAGTACTCATAGACAGGCCTCAAAAAGCTAACTACAAGGTTCATATCCAAACTGAATTCATATATATATATATATATATATATATATATATATATATATATAGGGCACAGGTGTGACTCTGCAGTTAAGGACTCTACTTTCCACCTACTTTGTTTTTTGTTTAGTCTTACTGTTTGGCACCTTAGGCAAGTGCCTTCTGCTATAACCTCAGGTTGACCAAAGCCTTGTGAGTGGATTTTTGGTTGACAAACTGAAAGAAGTGTGTGTGTGTGTGTGTGTGTATACTTGTGTTTTGTTGTTTGATATTGCATAATAATTGTAAATTAGTGTCATACGACTATATGGTCTCAGGTCCGACTGAGTAACACCTTGGGCAAATGCTTTCTACTCTAGCCCTGGCTCAACCAAAACCTTATGAGTGGATTTGGTAGATAGAAACTGAGAAAGGCACATTTTGTGTGTGTGTGTGTATAAGTTTGTGTTTACTTTTCTTTTCCCATAATGTGACTGTAAACGAGCACTGCCATTATACAAGTGTTGTTCTTTGTTTCTAGTCTTCCATGGGGAAATATTACCTTGCACATAAATAGGTGAAGGTTGATGGTTGGAAGGGCATCCAGCCATAAAAAATCTGCCTCCGTGTGTTCCATGTGACCCATGCAATCATGGATAAATAGATGTTAAATGATGATGATATATATATATATATATATATATATATATATATATATATATATATATATATATATATTATATAGTTTTATTGTTTTTATTTTACTTTTATTCCTCACACTGGCAACTCTCTCTCTCTCTTTCCTAGCTCTGTATCTTGTTTCTCATCCCCCCTCCACTGCTTCTAAATGCGTCCTTCTCATTCCTCTGACTTCCTCGATTTTTCCTTGGCCTATGTACCAGACACTGCATCACTTTACCCTCGTCCCATCTTCTAGACTTCTGTATAAGAGGCTGCACTGGATCATCCTCTTGCCTCTATTATTCCTTCTCACCAAACTATCTTCTTTCCCTCTGTCCTTCTCTACTACCAACCACCATCACTTTCTTCCCATCTCAGGGCCATTCCTTTTGACACTCGTCACTTACCCCTATTTTTCTGTTGTTGTCAGTCACTCCCTACTTGACTCCCCTCCAAGTAACGTTGTCTCTTACATCATACTGCTGCTCCTTTCTTCCACCTTGCCATCTTGGTCTTTTCATGTCAGTACACACTCTCTTCTAATCCCCTTCTCAGCCACCTCAACCAATGTACCCCCCCTCTATATTACTGAGCTTTCTCAGCCCCTTTCACACTTACTCCCTTCGTCTCTGCTCCTATTTCTCTTCTCTCTTTTGTACAATGGAAAGCCAATAAATCTTTCCGTTGACCGGTGATTGAAAGAATCCCTTTACTGTTGGTCCCACCAAAAATGCGAATAGTAATGTTTAGGGTTTTGAGCTCCCTATATTCCACTTCTCCAGTGTTGTTGCCATGGGACAGTGTACCCAATACAATCTGTAATAGAACGGACATCCAAGCCAGGTGACATGTAGAAGCAAACCTACTTTATTGCATATACATACCATTATCAGGAGGCCTGTCTCAGTTTCTGTCTACCAAATCCACCCATAAGGTTTTGGTTGGCCCAGGGCTATAGTAGAGGTACTGTTCAGTGGGACGGAACCTGAGACTACATGGTTGTATGACAGCTGCTTCTGGTAAGAAATGACTTGGACTATGACGACCAGCAACCTCTGCAGATGTTGTGGAAAGCTACTGTAAAAATGTTGATTATGATGATGATATATCTGTACATCTACGCACACTGAAATACATGTGTATATATAAACACACACACACACACACACGTATCTACATGTCTTCATTTTTATATTGCTAAGAGTTGTGTGGCTCCTCACAGTCTGAGTCAGTTCTTACTGAGGGCCATTGTGTATGTGTGTGTTGACATTTGTAAAAGTTGTGAGTTATGAGCAGAGTTAGGGTCACTTCTCCTGTCAACAAGTCACTTGCTTTGCACCTTTAAAGACCCATGAAATTAGAAATCCGTTCACTTGAAAAACTGGTCAGGATACATCTTGCTATAGAACGTCACTTCAATAATATATTTGTCTAACCCATGCCAGCATAGATGAATGGATGTACAAAAAATATGAATAGCTATGTATGTCTACTGATGTGTGTATGTATGTACAATACACACTTTGTTTTTTTTCCTTGTGTATCTTCCCCTCTCTTGTCCCTCAGCTGGGGCCTCTTGTCCTCTTGCTTGGACACCTTTTCTCTGCTCAAAGGTCCCTGACCTTGATGCTTTAGTGGTTGATGGAAATACTAATTCACTGAGTGGAATATTTGGGCATCTGCCCACTTTCTCACAACAAATCTTCATACAAACCTTCTTCCTTTCAAGTATTAAACCAATCCCCCAGCTACCCCTTCACTCTTCCTATCGAGTCCAGAACTTTAGAGCTATCACTATCAGTGTAGGCACAATGAAAAATAGGTCCAGAGAGATTATAGAAATGCTAGAGTGGAGGTGTGTGTTGTGAACAAGAGGTAAGATGGAGGGGAGCCTCAATCAGCCACTTCATGACAAGGAACAAAGGTATAAATTTTTCTGGGTGAGCTGTGAGGATGATGGTGTGGGTGGTGAAACTGAATGACCAAAGTCAGTGTGTAAACTGTTCTTACACTCCTCAATCTGGACTGGCAGATGAACAGCAGGACCTATTCTATGAGACTCTCTTGCAGACTGCCTCGGTGATGAATGACAATAAGTTAATCATTGTGGCTGGTGACTTTAATGGACATGTTGGTCAGTGCTTAGTGGATCCCTTGATGTGCATAGAAGTTACATTTTTGGTTTGAGGAAGAAAGAGGTGCAGAACTAGCAGAGTTCTATGACACTGATGGCTTAGTTATGTGTGACACTATCTTCAAGAAACCAGCCAGCTATCAGATCACCTGTAATTTTGATGGACACACAAATTGGACTGATTACATTCTCAATAGAAAAATGGTTAAACAGATGCTTATGAATGCAAAATCCTTCCTGGTGAAGAATGTAACCTAACATTGGTTAGTGAATAGTGATTTAAGATTTAGAGTTAAATGGATTCAGGGGTACTCATCAATTTAGAAAAGGAAGATATAGAGACTTAAAGAGCCAGAAATTTAGAGATGTATTAGCAAGAAATTGAGGTATATAACATGGACAAGGGGAAAGTTCTTACAGGATAACCTGGTGAGGCATACAGACCAAATCTGCAACTAGAGTAAGGTTCCAACGTGTGAGGTTGACAGAACAATAAAAGTGAAGAAACAAGTTTGAAAAGACTGGGACAACAAACAAGGTAGCTAGAAGCAACAGGTATATTTATCAAGGAAAGAAGCAGATTAGTTGTGGTTTGTTAATGTTCTACAACACGAGTAGCAGAAACCTGAGGTGATCCAGATACATGGCAGTGTATCAAAGAATCAAGATTTTGTGGATGAGGAGTGTTTTATGGATGGATAATAGAACATTCAGTGATTCTGAAAAGAAAGAGCGATGGAAGGCTATTAAATGTAGAGAATATATGGGAGAGAAAGGGTCTACCATGAGTGAAATGACTTTTCTCAGTATACAGAAAAATTGTTGGTTGAAATTCCTTGGATGGTGCAGCCAGTGCAATCTATGGATGCACAGGAGTTACAGTGGAATGATGAGCAGGTTAACAAAAAAAAAATGCTGATTTTGTAAATGGCAGATATGCAGGAGTAACTTTCATTCAAAGAGTGCATGGGAAATGGATGGGCCTGGAATGACCAGGAGTATCCTTAGGAATGTATTGAGAGAGAAACCGGGCTTCAATGGAATCGGATGTGGTGTGCAAGAGGGAGAAGACCATGTTGGAATGCCTATAGATGAGGGCAGGTGTGTAAATAAGTACCTGTCACTCAATGTGAATGGAACCTGTGAAAGAGCGAGAGACTCAGAAAGATGTGGGATGAAATGAAGAAGACGGATGTCAAAATGTTGAGCCTTATGGAGGAAATGATAGAATCGAGTTGAATGGAGAGAGAGAGAGAGAGCTTGAGAAAGCCACCCCTCCATGGAAAGCAGAGCGGAACTGATGTTAGGCCAACACACACACTTTCTTCTTTTACTTGTCATTTTGATTGTGGCCATACTGGAGCACTGCCTTAAAGGGTTTTTAGTCAATGTAATCGACCCCAGAACTTATTCTTCGTAACCCTAATATTTATTCTATCGGTCTCTTTTTTGCCAAACTGTTAAGTTACGAGGACATAAACACACCATCATCGGTTGTCAAACAATGGTGGGAAGACAAACACACACACACATAAATATATATATATATATATACATACATACAGATATATATACAATGGGCTTCTTTCAGTTTCTGTCTACCAAATCCATAAGGCTTTGGTCAGCCTGAGACTGTAGTACAATACACTTGGCTAAGGTACCATGCAGTGGGACTGAACCCAGAACCATATGGTTGGGAAGCAAGCTTCTTACTATATAGCTACACCTCCACCTAATATATATATATATATATATATATATATATATATATATATATATATATGTGTATGTGTGTGTGTATGTCTATATATATATATAGCTTATCGTTCCATTACAAGTAGGATCAACAAAACAAGTATTCCTTTCAGTGAGAGATAAATATTATTTAATATAGACAATTTACAAAAGAGCTGTTAATAGTTTCATGCTTTAGAGACACAATAAATTGGCAGATTTGAATGACATGCCATATATCTCCAAGCAATCTTTTAGGCTCAGTTCATAACGTTAAATGTATTTAAAAAAAAAACCTGGTCTATGAGAAAGCATGGGAAGAAAGCAAAAAAAAAAAAAGTATGCAGAAGGTTGATGCAAAAAGTGGAATGAGAAGAAAAAAAACCAAAATCTTTGTCATCTTTTGTACATGAAATTACTAGTAGCTCTTTTGTAATTGTGGATATTAAATGATTTTATATGTATATATATATATACATATATATATATATATATATATGTATATACACACACATGCTCCTAATTCCTCTGTTCTGACTCACTTTTACCCTCCCCTCAAACCTTGAAAGATCACCTGCACACCTCTTCACCACTGTTTACCTTTTGCCAGTTCTTACTGGTCATTCTTACCTTCTCTTCTAAATGGGACCAGCCATGTATCTCCTCTACAGCAGGAACTTACTCTATCCCCTTCTTCTCTCATATTTTAACCCCTCATTTCCTTGCATAAAGCCCTACACTTGTCCCACACCATTAAGTTTTGTAATCTTGCAAGTTACATGGCAAACTCATTTGTACCAGAGGCACAAAAATGCACCCAGTCCACACTTTATGAAGTGGTTGGCATTAGGAAGGGCACCTAGCAGTAGAACCCACATACATAAACACAGATGCAGGCATGGCTGTGTGCTTAAGGAGTTTACTTTTTATACACGGTTTTGGGTTCGGTCCCACTGTGTGGCACCTTTTACAAGAGTCTATCATTCTAACCAAAGCCATGTGAGTAGATTTGGTAAACAGAAACTGAAAGAACCCTGTTGTATATATATATTATATTATATTATATATATATATATATATATATATATATGTATAATATATACACATAGCATCATTGTCGTTTAACGTCTGCTTTCCATGCTGGCATGGGTTGGACGGTTTGACAGAGGGCTGGCAATCCAGAAGGCTGTACCAGGCGCCAATCTGATCTGGCAAGGTTTCTACAGCTGGATACCCTTCCTAACACCAACCACTCTGAGAGTGTAGTGGGTGCATTTTACGTGCCACCGGCACGAGGGCCAGTTAGGCGGTACTGGCATCAACCATGCTTGAATGGTGCTTTTTGCGTGCTATCAGCACGGGAGTCACTTACATATATACACTTAGATAAATGCACACATACACATATGCACATATGTCTGTGTGTCCGTGTAGGTTTTTATATATACTCTATCTTGATACTGTGTGGGCTGGGTTCTCCATTGGCAAACCATTAATATTAATGATATGCAAATTAGTAGCTCCAATTAGTGATGTGTAAATAAATGGTTATGCTGCTCATCTCCCTGGGAATAGTTGAGTGTTGTAGAAACCAATAAAGGTTGAAAATCAGTTAACCCTTTTGATACCCACCCGGCTGAATCCGCCTCTGGCTCTGTAATACAAATGTCTTCTTTTCAAACATTCTGAATTAAAATCTTCCACCAAACCTTAGTCACAATTTACATTCCTAACACTAGCTGAATGATAACTAAGTTATTCTACTAAGTTCTCTGTTATATTTAAAATTAATTGAAAGAAACACAGAACATCTCAACAGAAATATGGTAACGAAAGGGTTAAGGTGGTTCCTCATTTTTTTCAGTCTATAAAGAAATAGGTAAGATCGATGTGTTTGTATGTCTTCTACGTGTGTGTGTCATGATAGTTTTAAGCAGCCATGACTGCCATCCACACTCTGTTTCTAATCTTTTGTGAAAACAGGGAAAACATTATCTTATTTGAAAACAGGTGAGGGGTTGATGAAATGAAGAGCATCCAGCCGTAGTAAAATCTGCCTTAACAAATTCCATCTGACCCTGGCAGACATGGGAAATCATCATCATCATCATGTCTGTTTTCCATGCTGGCAGAGAGGTTGGATGGCACAAGGTTCTATTGCCTGTTTTGGCTTAGCGGTTAGGGTATGTGGCCCTTCAGCTCATGGCTGCAAGGTCACAAGTATGATCCCTGGTGGCATCTTGTGTCCTTATTTCATGTGGCTCTGGTCCATGCAGCTGACAAAAATGAGTTTTACCTGTAATTCAAAGGGCCAACCTTGTCACACTTTGTATCACACTGAATCTT
>NC_142928.1:8684710-8707210 GCF_046866305.1 Octopus bimaculoides | reverse complement strand
CTTAC
Organism: Octopus bimaculoides; assembly: GCF_046866305.1. Taxonomy (NCBI): domain Eukaryota; kingdom Metazoa; phylum Mollusca; class Cephalopoda; order Octopoda; family Octopodidae; genus Octopus; species Octopus bimaculoides. The sequence continues at coordinate 8,707,205 of NC_142928.1, read as the reverse complement.
TTGGAAACAGATGATGGCTGGTGATAGGAAGACCATCTGGCTGTAGAAAACCTCAACCGTATCTTGAATTGAGGCCCTTGTATTACAGCTGAGTGTCTTAACTGTTTTCAAGTAAAGGGTCTCTTATTTCACTCGTCTTTCAAGGTGCAAAGTAAATGGAGAGTTTGTTGAGTGGCAAAATGTCAACAGTTATTACAACTGTTTCTAGCTCAGCAATTTTCAGTGAAGTGTAGGCATAAACACACACACATATACACATACGCACACGGAATTATATATAATATATAAATGCATCTGTTGCTAGGAAGGGTATCCAGCCGTAGAAACCATACCAAATCTGACAATAAGGCGTGGTGCAGGTTTCTGACTTGTCAGCTCCTGTCAAACCATCCAACCCATGCCAGCAGGGAAAGAGGACGTTAAATGATGATGAGGCTGACACACACACACACACACACACGCGTGTATAATATATGACGGGTTTGTTTCAATTCCTGCTTGCCAAACTTACAAAGCTTTCGTCGACCCAGAGCTATGGAAGTCTCTTGCACAAGGTGCAGTGCAGTAGGACTGAACCTAAAACCACGTGGTTACGAAGCGAACTTCATAACCATACAACCTCTCCCCAACTCGTTCTCTCCTTTTGTGCCTCCCTATATACACATATATGCTCACGCACACATGTATGTATAAGAAAATGGCCATCTTAGTTTAATGTGTGGTTAAACGATTTTTTGCTGCGATATTTTCTCGCCAACACAACCATTACCACCGTTACCATCAACACCATGTCTGTTACATCATAAATCTTCTCATATTGAAGTCTATTGATGATGATAATAATAATAATAATAATAATAATAATAATAATAATAATATCAATGTTGATAATACTTGTATCATTGATGTTTTGTATCCAATTATAATAATGTGGACACAAAATCGGGGATTGGTCACTCCGTCGTTAAAAACCCTAAAATTCCTATCAATTGTTTGTGCAGTAATTTTTTGTTTTTTTTTCTATTTCTTTGCTTTGATCGATCCCTATCGATGATGTTTCGATATATATTTCACGTATTCTTACCTCCGAACGTTTATTTTTTCCTGTGAGACTAAGTTTGGTATAAATTAAATGGAGGCTTCTTGGCTCATAATTTGCGTTTATGCGCACACACACACACACATATAGAATAACGTACACACACACACACACTCACGCATACATACACAGCAACATATATTTACGCACAAAAACACACACATATCATGTAGTTACATATTCACACAGCAGCACATTTATACGCACAACAACTTATACTAGCAGTAACACACACACACACAAAGTAAACCAGTACGTATTTACACATAGTAATACGCATACACTCATCGACAGATACATGTACACACACAACCATTACATATATGTATGTACACACACACACACACACAGTACTCCACATCCCTGGGCACGTATACACCATTTACTACCTGCAAGGTGTCCGTCCAGCTCTGTTATATATTATCAACCATTGTCAACTGCATTAATTGGACTAATTCCTGTCGTGTCCAGTGAAGGTGTTGGCTTCTGTCTGGCCATTAATGGTCACACAACACTACAAGAAGATTCCAAACAATAGAATCTCTCTCTCTCCATTCTCTTTTCTTGTCTTCTCATCTTTCGACTTCAACTAATTTGCTTATTCTTACATTCGATTAATTCCTTCCTTTCTCTCTCCCTCACACACATACAGTCTCTTCTCTCATAACTACTCTTCCAACCCAGTTTTTCAACAACATTTCAATGTGTGTGTGTGTATATATATATATATATATATATATATATATATATATACATACATGCGTACGCGCGCGCCTCATGGTGATGTTTCTAGTTTTCAGAAAATCGGCAATATTGTTTGTGTATCTCGTGTGTGGTCAATTAAACGAGTTTAACCTTCCAGAAATAGCAGTCAGATCTCCCTCAAGCCTTACCGTACAACGGACAATGTAGTCTCTTATCTGCCCCAAAGTGGGATGGTCAAGACGGGAATGTTTTTAGATTTAAGTCTGTTGAATAACGGCTTAACTTGGTGCCTAATAACACATTATACATGAAATATACACACATACATACACACACACACACACACATATATATATATATATATATATATATATATATATATATATATATATATAAGGTGCGTGTCGGAATTTATAATAATTCTACGTGACAGAATTTTGTCAACTTAAGTGAGGAACCAAACAAGATGTTAACCAATTTTTCTTCCTGAGATTCACAATGTTGATTGTAACTGATGCATCTGTGAGGCCTTACTGATGTCTTTGGTTTCTTGTCCAACCATATATTCCATGAAATTTCCTTCTTTAAAGTAGATTCCGTACACTGTTGCACGATAAACTCCCTCTCATGATAAACTGCTGACACCACTGGACTAGACAGAGAACCTACTTAGAAATCGTCGCGAACAACTAAAGAATATTCTGACTCTCACAGAAGCGTACTATATATATATATATATATATATATATATGAAAGAGAGAGAGAGATAATATATACACACGATGTTTGTTTGTGCGTATCTTTGTGTAATATGTATGTACATATATTTGTGTGTATGTATATTTATTTAACTATGTATAAGTGTTTTGTGTATATGTTATATACGTACACATCTCTTGTATGCTTATATATATATATATATATATATATATATATATATATATATATAATGCACACATATCTATGTGTATGTGTGAGAGTATATGTTTATCTATTACAACTGTGCGCAGAGTGATGTGTTTTGTGGGGATCAAACTGTATCAATGAAGTACTTTGTCATTGATTTGTGATCGAACATTAGTATCGATATTGATAGGTCATCGACTGTCCCCTCTTACTGCTTAAAGGTGGTGAGTGTTGATGTGAAACTAAAATTTCCCTCTGAATTAAAAGAAAATCGTGGTTCGGTTTGGTAAGACAAATTCTTCAGTGTACACACCCAGTTTCTGCGAGTGAGTCATGACAAAAGTTAATTCTTTCTAATTTCGAGTTGTTCTCGATAGAGTTTAGAAACACACACAAAAAAACAAAAACAAAAAAAAAACAGTCATGGTTTAGATAGCTTTCTTCTTGGAAACCATATCACAAGTCTTAAATTACTCTAAATATAAACTCGACGACTAACTGGTAAAGTATTCCATGTTGAAGTTAAATTAATTGACCTCATTATATATATATATACATACATACATACATACATACATATATATATATATATATTACATACATATATATATATATATATATATATATATATATATATATATATATATATATATATATATATATATAATGTATGTATTTATCCATTCTTGTTATATTCTTCTTTCGTTTTAAAATGACACTGGAATAAAATGTCGGTGCTAAAACCCAAGCAACTATAATAATTGAGTGAAGGTGGAGAGAAAGAGAGAAGACACCCGTATTGAACTACTTTTCAGAACATTTTCTTCTTTATATTCTCTCTGGGGTGGGGGAGCGAGGAAAGAAGGAAAAACCCAAAGCGACCTAATTTCCTTTCTTTCTCGTCTTTAAGTCTTCTTTCTCGATTGTTGTTAAATCGTTCGTCTCCTTATATTTTTCTCTTCCGAAGTGACAGCGCAAATAACTTGTCCTTTCTTCTTCTTCTTCTTCTTCTTCTTCTTTCTCTCTCTTTCTCTCACTATTAATTACCACCACCACCAATACTACTACTACTACTACTACTACTACTACTACTACTACTACTACTACTACTACAACTACTACTACTAAGTTTTGAACTAACTGGCTTTTCAACTTATTGATTACATTCTATTCTAAAAAAAAAAAACTAGGTTATTTCCAGTTTTTTTTTTTAAATGATTTAAAAATAAATTTTGTATTTGTTATTCTCATACTTTTCGAATTAATTTTGTATTTAATAATGTCAATGATTAGCCTGTAAAAAGTCTGTTTTTATTAATAAATTAAATAACGAAAGGAATTATTGTAGAATTATATTACGAATTACTTAATTGTGGTTACTTAGTTATTAATATCTGCCTGACCCGTAACTCCAAAAACAGTCTTTTCACTCAGTTATGCGCAGGCGTGGCTGTGTGGTAAGGAGATTGTTTCCCAACCACATGGTTCCGGGTTCAGTCCCACTGCGTAGCACCTTGGGCAAGTGTCTTCTACTGTAGCCTCTGACCGATCAAGGTCCTGCGGGTGGATTTAGTTGACGGAAACTGAAAGAAGCCTATCGTGTGTGTATGTGTGTGTGTGTGTTTCTGTTTGTCCCCTACCACTTTTTGGCAACTGGTGTTGGTGTATTTACATCCCTATAACTTAGCGGTTCAGCAAATGAAACTGATAGAATAAGTACCAGGCTTAAAAAAAAAAAACGTACAGGAGTTCGATTCATTTGACTAAAATTTCTCCACAGTGGTGCCCCAACATGGCCGTAGTGTAATGATTGAAACAAGTAAAAAATAAAAGAGACGTGATATATAACTGGTATGCATTGAACTCTTGATCCTCGAATCACTCTGTAACGTCTGCCAATTAAAAATAATATATGTATATGTAAACTTTTAGTGTTTCCAGGTAAACAAAGTTTATATTTATAAATAGAAAAAAAGTGTCACCTGTTCATGACCTAGCCAACAATCTGGTCTTTATTTACTCTTGAATTTTTTTTTTTTTTTTTTTCATTTAAGGCTTGACATCCATAGTTGGTCAGCTAACTAAATGGCTTAGTAACAGGCAGCAAATTACTAACAAACCTCATTAAACTTGTGCTGCCAATAACTAGGTTAGAGAATAGAACATTAGTGAGCTGTGATGACTCAAACTTGATTGTCTGGTGGGAGATGGGGGCTGATGTAACTGCCGCTGAGAAATGATGGTGAGAGAGAGAGAGAGAGAGAGAGAGAGAGAGAGGGATTGTGTAAGGAGTGGTGGTCAGTGTGGAACGAGAGGTGGGCTTGTATGTTATTTCTTCAGAAAACCTCATTGAAGAACATCTTGAGAAGTGACTAGCTCTGTCGTTAATATAAAGACGAAATGTGAATTTGTGTAAATTCTATAAGGTTTTGAAAATTCTCTGACACCAGATGGCACTGATTCATTCTCATAAATCATTTTGGGACAAGCATCACAGTAATATGTCTGTTGCCCTCATCATCATCATCATCATTGGGTTATTGATGCAGTTTTTCATTCTGAGTTCAGTTCCTACTGTGTGTGCTTTATATTTCAGTTTTTTAGGAATTAATCAAATAAGTACAAAATCAAATATTACGAGTGGGCTGTTCCCATTCCACAAAATGGGTAACGTTGTCTGTGTTATAGTGCCAGAGAACTGGACTGTATAGTGTGCTCAGGGTTTCTTAGAGTACCAGATTGTATTCTGCCGTAGTGTACCTGGGGTTTGTTAAAGTACCAGTCTATATTCTATTATTATGGTGTATTCAGGGTTAAAGCTTACTAATTTTGCCTTCACAGCTTGATTACACAGGTACCAATTAACAGTACACCTCCTCCCAATTTGGGGCCTTAGGCCAAAATTCCAAATAATGTATATTATTAAAAGTAGTAGATTTCCCAGTGACAGTCTTCATACAGAAGTCACCATGGTTTTCATCTTTCCAAGACCTGTTAACCATTAGAATCAATTAAATTCTTTAATAGAGCAGTAAAAGCAGGGAAGCATTCTGCTGGTATTTACTTTCACTTTCTTTTCACTTCTGTTGTCCTCTTCTGACATCAAATATCTCTGTGGCCTCTGTTAATGGTAGAAATTATTAAGAGTGGTAGGTGGTAGTTGTTGAAGGCCGAACTGTCATATTAGTTTCAGTCTTACCAGGATTCACTTTAATCTCTCTCTGGCGTTCACCTTATAAAACTGGTAATATCATGTGATCACACCTGTCCAATCAGACTATTCAGTGTTGCTGTACATCACTGGTCACTTTGTATTGTTTTAGCTTTTGAATGATGCTATCCTGCTGGCTGGGCAAGCAAGCCAACATTTGCCCTGATTGCAAGGCTACTCCGTTTACAGCTGACCCATTTACAGCTGAGTAGACTGGGGCAACATGAAATGAAGTGTTTTGCTCGAGAATGCAACATGCTGCTGGTCTGGGAATTGAACCCATAATTGTGATTGCAACATGTCTAACCACTAGGCCATGTGCCTTTAACACTGATAATCGATTAATTATGTCCCTTCCTTACTAATAAGTGGCAGTGTGCTGATAATGTGGATGGTACAGTTACTGAAATCTCAGTTAGAATCACTGCTTTCACATCTATTTTCTTTGCTGGCATGGGTTAGGAGAAACTTGTCAAAGCAGATTTTCTAAAACCAGATGATTTTTCTGGTCACCAGTCCTTGTTTGCCATGTAACACATCTTCATGTCACCGCTTCTCAAATGTCAAAAGCAATGAAGCTACTGAAACTACAGGATTTCTCTTTACCAGAAAATATAATCAAAGGCACCATTTTTCTTTCACTCAATCATTGGGAAAAAGCATTCACATGCCCTCCCCCCTCTCTCTCTCTCTCTCTCACACACACACACATACTCTGTCTACCTGTCTACCAATTGTTCTAAAAGTATTGGTCAGCTGAAGGCCATAATAGAAGACAGCCACTTCCCAAAGTGCCTTGGGAATCTTGTCATTATAAGCAGACACAACTCTGTCTCTGATGATATTTAGTTGCATCTCTTTAGATTCTTAGTTCAAATCTTGCTCTCATGGAGTTTGCTTTTCTTTCTTATAGAATTAAGAAAATAAATAAGTATTTTGATAGGTGCAGATGTGTGGCTAAGAAGCTTGCTTCTCAACCACAGGGTTATGGGTTCAGTTCCACTGTATTGCATCTTGGGCAAGTATCTCCTACTACAGCTGCAGGCTGACTAAAACCTTGTTAGTGGATTTAGGGGAGAGAAATTGTGATGGTATTTGGTTGACAACTTGGAGGAGAGGTTGATTATGGCTGCATCCAATGTGTATGATTTTTGTTTTATCCTATGTTTCCTTATCTTCCTTTGTCATCCTCCTATACTGCATTTTTTATTATTCATATGTGTGTGTGTGTGTGTGTGCTATTGTTTCCAAATCTTGATATCATGTGGTGGTTGTAAATGAGTCTCATCATCATACAAGCAGTGTCCTTTGCTTTCAATCTTCTGTAAAAATACGTCTGGCTATGAAGAAATATCTTACTTAGAGACAGGTAGGAGTTGGCAACTGGAAGGACATCTAGCCATACAAAATCTGCTTCATTGTGTTCCATCTATCCTATACAACATGGAAAAAAAAAAATTTTTTGAAATGGTGGTGACGATTCTGGTTTGTCTGTTCATATAAGACATCCTTGATAGAAGAGAGATCTCTGTTTGAAATCACAGTGAGATTACTAGTACTCCATCGGTCACGGTGTCGAGGCTTTCAGTTGATCCGATCAACTGGACAGCTTGCTTGTGAAACAAACCTGAAAGTGGCTGAGAACTCCACAGAGCCGCATACCCTTAATGTAGTTCCTCAGGGAAATTCAGTCTGACACAGAATAGGACAAGGCCGGCCCTTTGAATTACAGGTATGGCTTATTTTTGCCAGCTGAGTGGAAATAAAGTGTCTTGCTTAAGGACATAATGTGCTGCCAGGAATCGAACTCACAGTCTTATGATTATGAGTTGAATACCAAAACCACTAAGCCATGCACCTTCACAACACAAAGTGGATTAACTCCTGGATTACTGACAAACAGTTGTTGTTGTTGTTAGCTTTTTATTATAACAGACACTGAACCGTGTCTGGGATGGAAATGAGTGCCATTCCTATTTCATAGTTGAGTGATTAGCTGTGGGGTTGGTATATGTTGGTTAGAACAACTTGTAATAACTACACAGATTAACAAAAAACAAAATAATCCATTCTGCAATGAACAAATTTATGTACAACAGGGAAATGTTTATAAATTTTCATAAAAGTACATTTTTTTTTCTTGATAATTTTCACTGTTTAAATTGTTTCAGTTCTGTTGTAGATTTAGTTATCTGTTTTTACATCTATCAACCGATTCCATGTCTTTATCCCATATTTCCAGTGAATTACAGACTTATTCCTGTATCACTCTCTCTATTCAGCTGTAGTACTTTACTAATTTTATTATTCCATTCATGGCCACCCCTCCATTGCCTTATTTCCTGTACTCCACCACTACCACCATCATCATCATCATCATTGTTTTAACATCCACTTTTCCATATTTGCATGAGTCAGATTCCCAATGACTGGATGCCCCTCCTGTTGCTGACCCTCACCTCTTATCAAGCAAGCTCATATTTTTCCATCACCAGACCTGTTTTTTTACAGAAGACTGGAAATGAACAACATAGCTTGTACACAACCATCATGTGATCTCAAAACAAGGCTACACACACACACACACACACACACACACACACACACGTATAACTATATATATGGACATTAAATGATGATGAACGGGCTTCTTTCAGTTTCTGTCCATCAAATCCACTCTCAAGGCTCTAGTCAGCCTAGAGCCATAGAAGACACTTGACCAAGAAGCCATGCACTGGGATTGAACCCTGAACCTTCTCAACCACAGTCATGTCTTCACCATATTATCATATGTTGTTTCAGATAATGTTTTTCAGAGTTCTTTCTTTTTAATTTCTTTACATAACGACCCAGTTCCTTGTAGAAGTTACTCTGGTTATTATTTGTTTGTTTTTTTCTTCTTTTTATAATGTTCCTTCTCTTTCTGCAGAAATGTTTACTCCAAGTTAACCTGTTGGTTCCTTGGGTTCTATTTTCATTTGGAACCAAACTAAGTCAAGTAACTAGCTATCTAATGGATAGGAAACAATATTAGCTTCTTCCTTGGGATTGTAAGTCTATTCCAAGATGAGACTGTTTCATTCTAGACATTCCTGTCCATTTGTCTCTCTTTTACTCATCATGTTCCTTACATTTCTAAAGTTTATGACATCATCAGACATATTTTTTTCCTTTTACTAATTGACTTTGTCACATCTAAGACAATCATTTCACCCATGGCCATAGCTACCAACAAAGTTTCTCTCTCTCCCTCCTCCCCTCTTTCTCCACCCCCTCTCTATTTGCCATTTATTTAAGTATTGGCGTCTCTTGTATTCTACTTTAGACTGCTCTAATTTCTTTGATTGCATTTATCCAGTTCGGGGAAAATGAACGCCATTGAACACCAGTTCTGGCAACATGGTCCATTCTGGTTATTTCTGTTCTGCTTTTGTGGTTTCTACTTTGCAATGATGAAAAGGAATTCCTTTAACTCCCCATCTTTTGCTTCCATAAGAAATACTTCACACAATCATCTTCATCATTCATCTGACTTCCATTCTAGCATGGGTTTGATTCTTTAATAGAACCCAAGGAACCAAGCTCTCGGGTCTCAGAACAGAATGCTGAAATGCTTAACTTGCTAAACAACTTAACTATTTCTTAGATCATAGGTTTTAATTTTATCCTGGATTAATTTATATTCTAATCCACCCTTAATCGACACCCATCTGACAAAATATATCGCTTGCTTTGCACTGGTAATTAGCATTATCAAATATACAAAAAAATGTTCGCCCAAAATTTATGGAACTATTTTGTAAAGCTCTGCATCCATCGCTGGTGTAGAGAGTCTAGTAGTGAGAAACATTGAGGGATGAGGCAGACTTGGATAAAGTCAACCAAAGAAGCAAAAATGTTGCCCCCAAAAGAATGAAAGTCAGATGTGTGTGTGTGTGTGTGTGTGTGTGTGTGTGTGTGTGTGTGTGTGTGTGTGTGTGTGTGTGCATATGTATGTATGTTTTTGTGTGTGTGTATACAGCCATATCTTGACATTGTTTAATGGTTGTAAATGTGTATCACTGATACACAAGTGATGTTCATTTCCAGTCTGCTATGAAAAAAAAAAAACAAAAAACATACCTAACCTCGAGGAAATATTACCTTAGATAGAAACAGGTTTGGGTTGGCAACCAGAAGGGCATTCAGCCATTGAAGAATCTGTTGCTTTGTCTGATCATGGCCAGCATAGAAAATTAGCTGTTAGATGATGATGATGATGATGGATAGTAGTTGAGAGAGCTGTAGCTGAAAAGGATACTGGAACTGAGCAGTTTTGGAAAGAATAACGAGTGTAAATGCTGTGTTTGAATGTTGATTTGAAAGATCTAGAAGAAAACAAACAAAAAAAAAACATCCGTTCTTATTGAGAGAGTAGAAATATATGTTGGTAGAGGTGAAACCTGAAAAATTTTTTCTCTCCAATTTTAGAATTCTTTGTTTGTCTTGAGTGAGATTTGTCATTTTACCAGTGCTACACTTTGTTTGATAGAGTTTATATCCTTGAAACTACTGAATTCTCCATTATCTATATTTTTAAGAAATTCATTGTGATATTTTCTTTTAGTGATTCCATTTTTCTATTCCACTTTCTATGTCATTTGTCTAACAGTTGTCCATAATCTTCCTGGTACTAATTGTCAACTTTGAAAGAAAGATTCATTGAAATGTTATTGGAACAAAAGAAATTATGAATCCTGAATTTGTTTTAATATTTCAACCTGCAGACACATTTTCTTTGTTTCTCTCAGTTTCAGCTGTATTTCTGTTACCTTTTCCTGGGAAACCTAACATCTAAGACTTTTTTTTAATTAAGTCGGAAATGGTAGTTCTTTGGTAGCTCAAAGTGATTTTGTTTTGATCAATACTTGTTGTGCATCTGTGTTCCCTTAATCTTATCCATTCCAGAATATTTTCAAAATATTTATGGTTTACTTAACTTTGACGATTGACTTTAATCCAGTTTTCATGTTCCCCTTCTACCTTAGCCAAACAATTATGTATTTTCTGCATGTTATTTTACATTTTTTTTTTTTTGCATATTGATAAACAAATCAACTCTGTTATGGAAAATATTAAAACAGAATGTCTACGTAGAATATTTGCAAGATTGTTGATGTGAACTTAGTTGTTGAAACATTTTATTGTTTATCGGGAGGTTCATTAAGCCAGTAATAACCACATGCACTGCATAAAAGTTCTTCATAGTGTGTTACTGTTTGTAATAGTCTTCAAGTGTGTTGATGTTGAAGAAGTTTGCTTTTCTAATGTAACTGAATTCCAACAATATTTAATCTTTAATAAGCGTTATCTTTCTATTATTCTGATTTCTAGTTTGTCACTTTTTCGCAAGTAAATGTTTCATTTTAGTTTAATGTCAAAATGAAATTTCAACAAAGAAAGCATTACATATTTCAAATATTAGTTAATTAATAAACTAAAAATTTACATATTTTATTTAACACTCCACTTCTAAAAACAAAAACAAAAAAGAACACCCATGGTTTCAAAGTGAATTTGTTCCATCAGCTGTTGACTTTGGATTGTGAAAGGATTAAGATAATAAAGATTACTTGCTTGACCCATTAGCATTTAAACTAGCCCCCATATCCAGCTCAAATATTCTACCTGTTTTATGTTCAAACTAACCACATCTGGCCTCTCCTACCTATCCTACAATGTTAGTCTAAACATAAACAATCACAGTCCTATATTTAAGAGATGAGGAATTATTTACATTATTTATATTATTTACATTTGGCTGATATTTGTCCTCATTCGTTGTTAACACGTTTTGGTTGATATACCCTCCAGCTTTCGAACCTGGGTTCTCATTCCTAAGGTATTTTTCAATGTTATTATTATTCAGGTCACTGCCTGGAATCGAAGTCGGAATCTTGGGGTTAGTAGCCCATGCTCTTAACCACTATGCCTGCGGACAATTATGGAGTGAATTTTAGGGCTTATATATCTAATATTTTCCTATCCTTCCTTAATACTGGTTCCAGTCTGCTTAGGTGGCTCTTGTGTCCTAACATAATAACATCCTACAAAGCTGTGAACAATATAAGCATGACATTTGACAGAGTAATCCAAAGTTTAGATTTATTGTTTCTCTTCTGATGGAATTGTTTTGTTGTTGCCAATTGTGTGACCACTTGAGTGTAAAAGAAAGTTTACAGGTGCTCAGCTGACCTGCTAAAATTAGTAACCAAATCCTCCTAAAATCATACTGGTGCATTTTGAAAAAGGAAGGATATGCTAAGTAATGTAAACTTTGGTTGATTGTCATAGTTGGAATGTCTTTGTTTATAGGGTTACATTATCCTTAGTGTTGTTACCAAAGTGACCAGTGGCCAGTTTTGTCACCCAGACGACTAATATCCAGAGACCAGTTTGCCATATCTTTCATCAGATGCATAATTTTACTCCTGGTTGGACACATACACACACACACACACACACACACACACACACACACACACACACACACACACACACACACACAAGCTTTTTTCAGTTTCCATCTATCCAATCCATTCACAAGGCTTTGGTCAGCCCTGGGCTGTAGTAGAAGATACTTCCCGAAGGTACCATACAGTGGGACTGAACCTGGATCAATGTGGTTGGGAAGCAAGCTTCTTGCCACCCAGTCACGCTTGTGCTTATAGGCTTAGCTTTGAAAACATTTTCAAAACAAAAACTTTGAGAAAAATTTAAGAAGTTGAAGGAAGAGGCTGGATGAAAAATAGATTATAGAAAGTTGTTTTTGTCAACAGAAATCAAGAAAAATTAAAAGATGAATGGAGGAGATAGGTTGTTGTACAAATTTCATTAACCCTTGACTTTTTGTTAATTTGGTGCTGATGAAAGTACAATAATTCCTGAAACATGCATGTACACACATTACCTATTTTTTCTATCTTCGATTGCATTGTTTACATAAACGTATTCATATGCAAAATGTAACTTTCTGTGCTGGCACTGAATTCTATAGAAAATCTGTAAAGATAAATTTTAAAATGTTTTATTGTGTTATTGAGACAATCTACAGCTCTTGGCTGTAATCCTATTTTTGCCATAGTGTGCTTTTAAGTCAAATTATTACTTTATAATTACCACACATTCTAAAAGAGAAAATGAACTTATGAATGAAGATATAAAACTAATTTCTTTTGTTTATTTTAGTTTCCAGTTCCAACCTGGTGCATTCGTACTTAATTTTGCCTGTTTTTGTGTTTCTGTCAGTATTTCTTGTATTTTGGGGTATTTTTGGGGCACCCAGTTCATAACTCCATACAATCTCTTCCCACCTCTCTCTCTCTCATACAGCACATCAGCTGTTGACACATGAGTGTTACGGCTCCATTTACTAGTAGTAGTAGTAGTAGTAGTGTCTCTTAGTATAGAATAGCAAACCTTTGAAATTTATGTCAGCCTAGAAAAGGCAGACAAATAAATAAATAAGTAAACAAAGAATGGATTTCTCATTTGTGTCTAACAGAATTTACCATTGATAGGTTTGTTTTCTTTTTCTTGTCTTTGTAAGAGGAAACAGTCGGTGGTGGTCAGGTGAGGAGTGGTGTTGTCTTCTGTTGAAGAATAATTTTTTATGGAAAATCTAACAATAAAAAAGACTGAAGATCAGTTAGGTTTGAAATGACAAAACTTTTCTCCTAAAAACTTGAACATCAAACTTGTCATATTTGATGTGGTGTTTTGGTAAAACTGACCTTGAATAAAAACCTCTTGTGTTTGTTTTAACATTAACTAGCAAGATAAAACATTGCACACACATCAAGATGAGGTTTCTAGTTCACAAACAATGTTTATAACTTATTGTCATTCTTTTCTTGCTGTTCACTGTTGAAATCCAGTTTTTACCATGAAATATAGAATTAAAAGGAAAAATCTACACCCGATATAAAGAATTGTTGAAATGTTGGACCTTGTTAAATTTTTCCCAACCACTCGAAGCATTTCAAATTTCATCTGATTATTTTCATAAAATATAGTTTTGCATGCTGATGACATAAATTACATTCATTTTTTTTTCTAGAAATTAAGATTAAATAATTTACATCAGTGTAGAAAATTAAAAAAAAAGTCTGGTGAACTTCAAGTGGTCAGAAGAAATTTAACAAGATCTGAAATTTCTTACATAATGTTTCCTAAAACAGCTGCACATAACATTTCTTCAGGGAAGAAATGTTTATTAAACTTATGGTTTATTATTGAGTTCTCTCTCTCTCTTTCTTTCTCTCTCTCTCTCTCTCTCTCTCTCTTAATAACTTGAAGCAATTACACTGCTGTTAATGCTACCGATTCTTTTGAAATTGTTGTCCATCAGTGCTTGGTACAATATCCAAATACATATTTGGTATTGTTAAGTGTTCATAGAACTCTGGAGAATTACATGGATTCAATGTGCTGTAATTACAACGTTTGTTTGGTACCAGAGGGTAACAGAAGCATTTTGATATAATGAGGAATGGCTGAAGTACACAGTAATTGTTTATAAATAAGATGGACTTGTAGTAAAAGCTAGTTAATGTTATGGAGTTCATTTGATAGATGTAGATGGAGCCACCATAGGGCATTCAGTTGGGATAACTACTCTTATTACATGTTAAGTCTTTTATAACTTATTCTATTACACGCACATATAATATTTCTGCAGTTTCAATTTTCCCTATTGCTAAGAACCTACACACTTTAGTGTACATTTGGTTGGTGAATAAACAGTCAGGCAGGCAGGCAGGCAGGCAGGCAGGCAGGCAGGCAGGCAGGCAGGCATGCAGGCTGGGTGGCTGGCTGGCAGGACTAGCTAACAGATAATGAAAGCAAAACGAGCAGGTGGGGGGGGGGGGTGAAAGAAGGAGAAGAAAAAATCTTTTTAAGTGGAAAATTGAGGAAGTTACATCCTGCTCTTATTAAATACATGTATGCGATATCATTATCTTTTTTATACTGCAGTTGACAGAATGAACTTGAAGCCATTGTGTCCTCCCCCCCCCCTAGCCCTTCAGGGTGAAGTAGATGAGTTCCTGTTGAGTGACCTCTGTCTTAAACTACTGTAAACTTCAGTTTGGAGAGAAATTGTGAGTAGCTAAAAAGACAGCCGAAAGCAACACAACTGCATAGAATGAGTAATAGCAGCAATTGATAGGAATGTTAGATTCATCTTCCTAATATGAGTAACAAACAGTTTAAGGTGCATTCTAAGTTGTAGTTTATGAAACATCTGTGAAGAGCTATGTTGTTCATCATAGTTTTTCAGAGCAATTAAACTAGATTTAGTCTTAATTTTCATCAAAGCAGTTCATTTTGAGTATTTTAAAACTCTACACAACAACCTTTGACATTTTTAAAACTGTTTTTACCTCAAAAAACTCCCCAAAACCCAAAGAATGTTGCTGCTCAATTTTACAGTATTCCATAAGAACACCAGATTTCAAGAGCACATTCTGTTTCTTCTCTGAAAGTATTTTTTGCTGGTCCCATGTAAAGTGCACTGGTGTTGGTGCCATGTAAAATGCATTAGGAAGAGCATCCAGCTGTAGAAATCATGCCAATACAAACATTGCAGCTTGGTGCAGTTCTCCAGCCTTGCTGTCTCCTATCAAACTGTCCAACCCATACCAGCATGGAAAGGGGACATTAAATGATGATGATGATTTTCCTTGCTGGCATGGGCTAATATAAGTCATCACAATTCAAGTTATTTCTTATTGAGAGCTGCTGCTAACATAACTTTACTGCTTGTATGCGTTGGGTGAACGAGGGGGATGTAAGACTGTAAATGTAGAGAGTACTCAATAATGTGTACATTTGGTCAGGTGACCAGGGAGGAGCAGAATGAGTGGAAGAGTAGAAGAGACAAGATGGTTGGGAGGAGGGAGGCAAGATTATTTGGGGTTGAGTCAGGAAGGGAGTTACTGTTAATAGCTGAGGTGGACAAAAGTAAGAGTGGTTGAAGAAATAAAGGTAAGAATAGGTGATAATTGTTACAGAGGTGGCTCAGAGCTGAGTGAGTTCAGCTGGACAAGGGTGTATTGGGAAGGAAGATAAGGTGGGGATGTCCACTGCAGTCATGCAGCAAGTTGAATGCTATTTTTTATACACACCCCCTGATTTAGATAGATTATGTAATTAGCACCTACTAATGAGCTTTAATAAAGTTTCCATTGAAATCTATTTAGTTTTCAGTTTTAATATAAAATTTCTCAAGTATAAAATTATTTTCTTCTTATCATCTAAGTATAAATCTTGTATATTTTAGCACCAGACACTTCAGTTTCTTATAGTTTTGTGTTGTTCATATTTTTTGTATTTGTTAGTTCTGCAAGTTTAGAATTTTTACCTACATTATTGGAATCAAGGATTTCTTCTCGGCACTCAACATTTCTACTTCCCACTCAATGATAGAATGAAAGCTATTTTGACAAAAGTCAGTGTAAAGTTTTAATGAGGTGGTTGTACTGTCATTAACAAGCTATTTAAACTAATTATCTTAGTTAATAGTCTGCAACAATAACTAAGCCATCACTCACAAACGAATATGACCTGAGAGCTTGTACCACACTTTCGCAAATGGTTTTTGGTACTTCTGTAGACAGACATTCTCTCAGCCCTCCCATCTTTGGGCCAGCCCCATCCTTGGTAAAACTTGTCACCACTAGTCTGGTATTCATTAACAGCTAAGTAGACTGGAGCAAAAATGTCTTGTACAAGGACACAATGCACAACCCTCTCTTGGAATTGAACTCACAACCTCATGATTTATGAGTGAGGCCAATATTCAAATGATTAGACCACATGCTTTCATTATAAAAACAAACTCACAAAACTGTGGCCCAGAGACCAGTGTTAATCTGTCAGACACATTGAACTGATTTATGGAACATATAAGTAATGGTCCATGAGATGTACACTTAGTGGCACATGTAGTGATCTATGAGGCACATGCAGCAGTCATGAAGTACATATGGTGGCTATGGAACATATATGGTATGTGGAGGATGGTGCCATCCCACCACCCAGTTAATGATTTAACTAATAATGACCTCCTACCTTTGCTTCTGTAAATATTTGAGGAACAGCACACCTGCACAGGTTGTCAAGCTCGCCCACCTTTGAAGAATGTGCACTGAAATGTCTTGGAATGTGAATTTGACAATTTAGACTTCTTGGAGAACATTAACCATTTTGTAATCAGATTACTCTGATGAATATAATACTTATTTGTTTTGATTTAATCTGTATAATTCCATAGCTTTGAGATTTTGATGGTGTGATTGCTTATTTTTAGAATAACAATGTAGAGAGACCAGATTTGGTTAGTTTGAATATAAAACAGAATATTTTGGTCAGATATGGCCAGTTTCAAAACTGAAAGGTTAAAATGCAGATATCACAATTAAAATACAAACTAAACTTCAACATTCAACACCATATTCACTCCTCAAAATGGAATTAAATTTCTTGTTTCTTTGATTGGTACCTCTTTCTTCAAGAAGAAGTTTTTTGAATCATGTTGTTCCATTTCCAAATTGATAATTTCTTCATTTCACCCATGAACTGCAATTTCTGTTTTTTCAAAGACTCGCCTAATTAACTTTTTAGCTTCAAGATTCCAATGGTATGTTTAAATATATTTAGAATAACATTGTAGGGTAGGTGTGAGAGACTGGATCTGGTTAGTTTGAACATAAAACAGGTAGAATATTTGTTGGATATGACCAAATTAAATGCTACGGGAGTAAGCGTCCCTGGTTTTCTTGTGATTATCCAGGTTTTGCTAAGAAGCTAAAACCCTTGCAAACTCTTTGTCCTTACTCGTATTTATTTATTTTGCCCCCCCCCCCCCCCCCGCATATAATAATTAAATCTTACAATCCTTCATTACTGCAGGGGATTTTTATCATCTTTTTGTTGAATGAATTGACCCCAGGACTTTTTCTTTCTATTCTAATGCCTGGTACTTATTCTATTAGTCTCTTTTGCCAATCTAACATGTGGGGACATAAACACACTGACACAGACTCCACAACACACACATATGACAGACTTCTTTCAGTTTCCATCTATCATATCCACTCTTGTGGCATTGGTTGGCCCAAAGCTATAGTAGATGGCACTTTCCCAAGATGTCACACAGTGGGACTGAACCTAGAACCATGTGGTTGGGAAGCAAACTTCTTACCTCACAGCCATGCCTGTGCATATAATGGTAATTTTTTGTGTAAAATTTTTCACTTTCTTGCTAAATATTCTTCTGTTGCATTGTTTCCTTTTGAAATTTCAAATCTGTGCTCAGTTTTTTTCTCCTGAACTTCAAGAACTCAACAATGGGTGCTAGTTATATAAATGTTCTGTTAGTTTTGTAATTTAGCATTTCTTAAATAACCATTTCACCCCTCTCCTATTCCCCTCTCCTATTCCCCTCTCCCTAAAAGTAAAAATTCTGCTTTTCAAATTTTATGTATTTTGGGGGATTTTTGTGACTCGACAAATTCTTTGACTGATTCGTTCATAATTTATAGCCAGGTTCACTTGACACACAGACATTATACAAAGTACTTTATATGTGAAGGAGGTGGTTTGTGTGTGTAGGGAGGGAGTGAGAGGAGGGGAGGTGGTCAATGTATCTTTGATCTAAAAAGCAGTAGATTTAAAAATTTTTCTTCTTTGATAATATTCTTCTTCTTCTTCTTTCAATTCCTTCCACTTTACTTTCCCAGCTGAATTTTTCTTTTTCAGTGGTGAAATGTATTTGTTATAATATTTGTTGTTGGAAAGGAAATAATTTTCAACAAAAAGTGAAAGAAAAGTTGGTATTTGTTTAAAACATGACTGTTTGACAGCCTTTCATGCAAACACCCTC
Organism: Octopus bimaculoides; assembly: GCF_046866305.1. NCBI lineage: Eukaryota > Metazoa > Mollusca > Cephalopoda > Octopoda > Octopodidae > Octopus > Octopus bimaculoides. The sequence continues at coordinate 8,688,359 of NC_142928.1, read as the reverse complement.
CTTTTTTCTTTTCTTTTCTTATTTTTTTTTTAGCTTCCTGACCGAAATACATTTTAGACTTTCTGTTTCTCTTCTGTCAAATAATATATATCATACTGTCGTTGTTTACTGAAAACATGCGTTTTTCAAAGTTTCTTATTTGTATATAACTGTGCACTGCTTGTTTAGCTTAACGAATAACCACAGAGATTTTTCGGTAAACAACATTTTAAAATTAATCAAAATTTGCCTCTTAATTCAAGAAGTTTGCCAATGTCTGGATGGTTCTGTGGTTTGATATAGTTATTTTTAGTATAATCAGTGGAAGATTATTAGGTCTAGAGTAGATTTATCCTGGGTAGATGATAGCATAGATTTACTAAATGTAACCTCTCTCTCTCACACACACACTGTAATGTATCAGCAAATATTCACACCAAAAGCTCTTTCCAAGGATTAATCTCAGATTGGTTTTATTCTGTTGAGCTTTGAGATTAGTCTTAATAAATTTCCCTTCTTTTTGTGGATTAAAATAGATTTTCTCTGGAAGTTTGAGCCAAGATGTCATTATTCAAAACTTAACAGTAATGTCTACACAATACTGATAATTCTGTTTTCTTTTAAGATCCATCTGGCTGGCTTTCTTTGAGTCAATAAGGAATTCTTACAAAATGTTACTTGAAAAGCCATTTCACAGAATATCACTGTTATTCAATACAGACATTATCAGCTTTATTTGAATTCATTGATAAGCTATAGAAAAGTAATCCTGACTCATCCCTCACATTAGTGGAACACTTTAATCTTGGTTGAGTCTCACTACATGGCACTTTGGCAATAGCCTTGGGCTGACCAAAGCCTTGCGAGTGAAAGAATACAGTTATGTATGTGTGTGTGTGTCTTTGTTTGTTACCCACCATTGCTTAACAACCAGTGTTAGTATGTCCCTGTAACTTAGTGGTTTGGCAAAAGAGAGTGATAGAGTAACTACCAGGCTTAAACAAAAAAAGTACTGGGATTGATTCATTCGACTAATAATTCTTCAAGGTGGTGCCCCAGCATGGCCACAGTCTAATGACTGAAACAAGTAAAGAAACAAAATAGAAAAGATTTATCTTCTTCATCTTCTGTTGTTGTTAGCCTAAGTTTAGAGAAATACTAAAAAGCTAGAAATTGGTGCAAGATAAACCACAAGAGCTGCATAACAGTGTGTTTTGGGAGCAGTGGTGGTCCCTGCTCCTTATGGCTAATCTACAGGGAAGATCCTCCCTTAGATGTGTTTCAAGCTCATCAACACTTGCCAAACAATTTCCTCTCCTTTTCTGAACATTCATGGATTCTGTCCCCATCACTAAAAACCACTCAAAAACAAAATCCATGAATTTTGCTTCTCTCTTTGACTCTTCAACTCTGAAAGATGAAGTCTTCTATCTTTCACTTCTAACTTGGAAATCAACAACAAGGACTTCCAATTACTCTGCTGGTTCCAGTTCTACATTCCTCACACCTACTACATAACTACATTTGCTGCTCTTGGCACTCTGCAATGAGGTCATTCGCTGCTCTTCTTCCTTCTAAAGGCATTGTTCTCACTGTTCTCCTTCTTTTCTCTCAATCTTCTCCCATGTTGTTGAGGCTGTTCTTATCTTATCTTTTACTCTCTGCAAGAACCTCTATCCTCCTCTATACACACTCCATTTACTCTTCATCTCTCTCTCTCTCCCTCCCTCCCTCCCTCTTCTGCCTCTCTACCTCTCACATCATTTGACCAACGACTGTCACATCAACACACTACCCAATGATGCCACCATTTTCTCTGATTCCAATTCATGCCAGCCATTTGTTGGAACATTTGCCAGTATTACATTAACTCATTTATTTTGGTTTCTGACCCCATTCGTCCCTTCTAAGTAGGTGATCCAAAGGTTTTCCTCTTGAGCATATCTGTCCATTTCCTCCACAGCACCAAAGCCCATAATGCTAAACCAATGAAATGCTTCACACTTGTTTGTCAGAGAAAGACCGTTATGGCAGTAGAGACCAATATTGAAGAAGCATGGCCTTCTTGGATAGAGACTTTGGCAACATGACACTTTCCTTCAACAACACAATCACTACACACCTGAAGGAAATGGTTTCGTCCCTCATCCCCTTCTCTAGTCTTGGAGAACATGGAACTTAAATCTTTAAAAAAAAAATCATCAAATATTAAACCTCCAATCATTGATATTTTTCCCTGATGACATCATCACCATCATCATAATCATCATCAGTGTGCCAATGACTTGTCATCACTTCTTCAGAGTTAGGAACTATCCCAAACCTAAACAGCTCCTTTCTGTCTACAAAGTACTGCTTCCATATATTGAGCCTTGCTGTTGCTTCATACAAAAACCTTTGGGGTTGCATCCAAAGGAAGGCCATCCGGTTGACTGGCAAGGACCCTTTCACCAACATACTCCATTCTCTGGACCATGGATGTGATGTCTCCCCTCCCAGGGCCCTTGCTAACCACAGTCCTCAGTCTTTTCTCTACACTGTATATACCCTTCCCACTCACATCATCATCTCTCAGCTGTTCATCCTGAGCACCAACCTAACCCTAATTTATTGAAATAAGGGTAGATGGCAGCTAATGGCTTAATATTTCAATGTTAGTATTATATAAGACCATTCTGGTCTCATTGAATCTTTCAATTTCTTCCATTGGTCATTCTGGTTTCTGAATTCCCACTGTTTCACCCACCCCCCACTGCCACCACCACAACCGGCAACAAACTAAATGTATCTGTCGACTGAAGCATGTATTACTCTTTCTAATTACACCACTGACTAATTACAGAGTAGCCTTTAAAGGTCTCTGTTTTAATTACCCCTCTCCTAAAAAATAAGGAACAGCACAATGACTGTTTTGGATATCTCTTAACAATGGCGGATCAGCTTATCTACATTCAAAGTCCCTGGCCACAATGACCCCCACTCGTATACCTCCTAAAAGACACTGTTTCCTTAGCAAGGCCATAACTGAAATAATGGTCAAAGAATGAAGAAATGTCAGGTACATGCTTGTCTTTTTCAGCTCCAAACATAAGAACAACAATTCCATAAACAATACATTTTTTAAATTTCTTTCTTTCTTAAATTTGACTTCTTTCTTGTTTTGTTGTAAATTCAATCATATTTGTTTATTTTTTTTAAAATTTCACTTGTGGGAGTGGTTAAACTTGTTGGTGGCTTCTTGAATGTCATTGAAACAGAAAATGTCAACAGGGTTAATTAGCAGGGCAATGGTATCTAATTTCATGGAAGAAAAGACTTTTACCTAAGTTCTTGGATTAATGTTTGGTGTAAACCTGGAATGTGATTGTTTTATTGCGATTGGTATTGGAAATGGTGAGGTTTCTCAATTTTGCATTGTTTCTTTCTCATTTGTAAAAAATGCAAACACAAATATATTTGAATGTGTAGAGATACATCTCAGTAATGTGGAGGCACAGGGCATGGCTGTGGGATTGACTTATTTAATCACTGGCATGGTTATGTGGTTAAGAAGTGTGTTAGCAAATCTTTATCCTGATTGTGTATGCGTGTGTAATCATATATAAATAATCATATATACAGCATTACTTACCAAATGGACTGCTTTATTACAGAAAATCCATAACAGGAA